>NC_134482.1:16359167-16593107 GCF_964194025.1 Convolutriloba macropyga
AGATTTTTTGAGCCTCAATGGTCAAAAAGCCTCCGTGAGGGTTGGATAGAAGTTACTCGAAATTTTTTTTTGGTCATGATTTAATTTTCAACTTTTTAATATCACAAATTTTAGCAATTTTTTTCTATAACTTGTAATTTTTTTGAACTTTTTTTAAAATTTTTTGTCATTTCTTAAGTTTGTCTAGCCTCAAGGGCCATGGAACTTCCCTTAGGGTTTGATATTTTTGAGTTTTTCTCGGCAACAGATGCCATGGGACCTCCTCCAAGGTTCGATAATAAGCTGCTGCATATTTTTTAGAGTTATTGACATGTTGATCAACATTTTTTATTACTCCAGTTTTAGTAATATTTGGATAAAATTTAAACTTTTCAAATTTTTGGAAAATTTTTACGTTCCAAATGTATGGATCTTTATGAGCGTGTGAAACTATTTCAGGCTTGAAACAGGGATACCAGATAGTCTCTTGAGAGAATGAAATGACTCTTAAGACATTTTTGTTTTGTATTCTGGCAAGGTTTGGTTAAAATTTGATAGATTTTTCAATATTTTTTGTCCTTTTCTGAGTTTAACGACCATTACTGGCCAACGAAACTTTTCTAGTCTCGGAGATGGGTTACTTGGCCGAACTTTCGAGACAAAAAATGGTTTTGAACTTTTTTATTGAGAAAATGAAAACTTTTTTCGATTTTGCCTTTTTCAGTTTTTTTCTATATGATTTATTTATTAACAAGGTTAGAAAACTAGAAGTTGCATTGTCGAATTCAATTATGGAAGATATTCCTGTCTGGTTCTCTCTCTTTCGGTTAGGTTTCCTTCTCTTCTCTTTCTCGTTCACGTTTTATCTCTCGCTCTCTCTCTCCTCTCTTTGTTGATGCCGCACTTCAGCTGCTGTTATGTGGCGTAATGTCATCATCTCTGATCCTCATTATCAATGAGTTATAGTTGAAATGTTCTTCATCATAAATGATCTAACGGGCACTTTTTAGGAAATTATTGTTAATTGCTCTCAAAGAAAAATTTGTAGCAAATGTATTAATCTTGTTTGTCTTATGCAATTTTTCGCTTGGCCGATTTTTCGTCTGACCCATTTGACTTTCGTCTTCAGAAACCGGATAAAGAGGTAGCGCCCTGAGGTCACTAAACCGTGGCTAGCTGTTGACGAAGCCAACCGCTCGCCGGTCGTTTGAGAGCAGTTCGCCCGACGTTAGTCGGTTAGTTTTTTCTTTTCGTTCTAGGGTAGATACCAGCAGGACTTTATCTGCCTTTCCTCATTTTATAAGATATTGCTTTCATTTTGCCTTGTAAAATTGAGATTGTTGAACTAATACTTTGTGGGATCTTTTTTGGCCTTGAATTTTGCATGTATCTAGCCAGCACTAGTCCACCCACCTCGAAGACAGTATCATTCGTCCTTCGTCACATTGAGTTTGGGTGAAGGTTGAATGGTATTGTAAGCGCCTTCATTTTAGAAAACTGTTAAGATCCTTTGCTGGAAAGGACCGCTTGTTGTAGATTATGTAATTCTGTATGTTGTCTGGAGGTGACCTGTACTTTTGGACCCTCGGAGCTGCGCGTTATTTTTACGTTTTTCAAGCGGATATTTTTCTTATTGCCAAGCATAATATCTTTTCTGTTTGTGAGCCCCCCCCTGTGATTAATTGCTCTCAAACGGAGTTTGTAGCAATTATATATTAGTCCTGTGGTCTTTATGTAGTGTGTTATGTTTGTGTGTTTGTGTTTAGTTACCACAATGGGGACCAGTACGTGGGTGAGTTTGAGAAGAGTATGCGATGTGGATTCGGAGTACTCAAGATAGCGTCGCCTACTGACGGAAGTCACCACGGGTGAGTGTAAACATCCAAAAATCTATTTTTATAAGAATAACTTTTCAGTTGTACATCCAAAGCAAAATTATTTCATCTTAAGAATGACACTTCCATTGTGTACGAAGAATTATGGGTTTTCACGTCACTATTCAACCCACTCATCCACCAGCTAATAAAATATAAAGCAGCCATTTGAAAAAGTAAACTACAGTTATTTGAGGTTTTTGGGGTCCAGGCGCGCTATGCTAATGGTCTGTTATGGGAAAAACCAAATTTTATTTAAATAATAGAGTCATTATGGCGACTTGCTGAGTAAAGTTGCTCTCAAATCTTATAATAATTTATATAATTGTTAAGAAAGTATCATGAAGCATTTGGTTGTAACTCATTATGCAGTAATGCTGTTCATAAAAGTTAGTGGGCTATTTTTATGGGGATGATTTTCAACCTCAGTACTTGACATGACATAGGAGGGCGGTATAGATTCATCCATAAACAAAGCATGGCGCGATAAACAGGGCACAAAAGCGAGCATGGTAAAATATGCACAGTTTGAGGACCAGTTTTTTTCGATACTTTTTAAATCGTAAGTAATTTAAGTTTTACGGATCAGCAACGTCATCATCAGTTATTGTCAGAACAACATTTGATCTGATAGTGAAATAAGATTGTACTATAATTTTTTCTCTTTTTTGTCGGGGGGGGGGGGGGGGTGTTGGCTTGGTCTGGACAAATTACTCATTTTTTCAAGTTCACAATATGTCAAAATTAACCAATTGATGCCCCAAAGCCGTGTTTCTTATAAAATAATTTGCTGATTGTTATCAATTTAGAATTAGATTCTGGCATGCTTGGTTAAGAGCACCTTAGACATAGATAGATCTCAGAATGCGTTATGATGTCTTGGCACTTTATTGACTATGAAGGGTTTGTTGGCGGCTAATCTCACCCTTATCTCTGCATTAAATGTGTCATTTTTACCCAACAGTGGTCTTAGTTTTTCACATTGATCAAATTTTGATAACTTCTGCTTCCCTCAATTGCTGACGCTAATTATCAACGGTGACATGGAAATATTCTGACGTTCTCAGCTGAGGAGTAGCTGGACAAACATTTTTTTTAAAAAAGTTAAGTTTTATACTATTTTATGGTTTCTTTTTGTTTAAGTTCGACTAGCAAAGCGAAACATTTCTGAACAAAAAGGGAGGGGAGATTCTGCGAAAAAATCTCACGTTTTTCAAAAATGTGGGAACAAACATTTTTGCCTAATTTTACAAAATATGGTATTACTGTAATGTGCTATCTGGCCTTTTTTGAACACCATTGCATTTTATTTTTAATGTTAAATTGTCGACAGAAAAGTTTTTATTATAAAACTAACTGTTTTTTGTTTGATTACATCAACCTGTCAGTTAGTGTCAATAACTGAAGGCTCATTGTTGAGTTAAATTTTTGCAATTGTTCAGTAAAATATGTACTGAAACTGTCTTTCCCATTATAGCTTCACTAGTTATTGCGGCTAGAAATTACTAAATGTTACATAATGAAGGCTATAATGGGAAAGACCAATTTTTTTAGTTAACCAACTGTACTGAAGTGAAAAACTGACATCACTGTTATTTGTTTTGATTGTTTATGTTGTTTATGTTAGTTGTTAGAATGCACTTGTTTGTGTTTAGTTTTAGAAAGCGTAGCTCTAAACCCCCGCCCAATTTTACCTGTCACCACACCTCATCAAATCAGTCAATTCCAGAAACGTGTTCAAACAAAATCAATCGCTCAAATCAGGAGAACAATTTGAACCCGAAGAGAGTTCAGTCGGCGAGCGATTTGTGCCAATCGGATTTCACGACTTCGTTGAACGAGAGTACGTTTTATGTACCCAGAGCCGATTTGATGTCATCCGCCAGTTCGGATAATAACCCGCCCGGAATTCATTATGACCGGTAGAGATTATCCTTCTAAAGCCGACCATGTTGAAGCGGGTTCGAATTTTTATAGCAAGGAGAGTACCGTACCAGGTTGACCAACTTAGACGAAACTTTGAAAACATACTAAGACTTATAAGGTGCCGCAGAAACTTACAAAACTTTGTACGGCGGCGTTTAAGACCGTAACAAGTTTTCTACGTTTAAGGCCGCAACGTAGAAAAATGATATAATTTCCACCAGACTTCTTAAAAACGATATATAATGAAACATTATCTTATTTCATAGAAGTAATTTTTAATTACTTTTTTGGTACTGGCTTTAATTTTTCTCACCACTGAAAAATATTTTAGTACAGCGCCGTTCAAGGCCGTACAAAGTTATGTAAGATTTCAAAGGTATTGCTTTCAAATTTTAAATTGTTCTGAAAATACACCCGATGGTCATAAAATTTTGCCTGGAAACAGTTTGATAATACAAAACTTCTTGCTCCCGTGATAAGGCCGCGCCATGTTTTAGAAATCTTCTTAGGTTTTGTTTTTTGATTACTTAATTTTCTAAGTATTCCCAGCTGTCTTAAAACATCAGTTCCATTAGATTCAAGTATTAGGAAACCACGCGAGCTCTGACATTCTAAAGTGGATTTTTAAATACAACATTTACCTCATGCATGTCATTTTTTGTTTAATTATGGTAGTGGTTATAAGTCTTCAAAACTCAGAAAAATTGACCTCACAAAGAACTGAACTGTTTGCAAGGACTGGATGATTGGATATTTTTGACTACCGTGAAAGGTTTAAAAACAAACTTGATTGCCTTTGAATTGATAAATTTGTTTCAAAAACTTGAATTAATGGCTATTTTAAATGAAATGTTTTTTTAATGAGGCCCACTCTAGCTGCGTTTTTTATTGTGGCACTCTTTGTCCATATAAAAAACCTTTTTCGTTTTTTCCAATTTGATTATTTGTTTTTCATGATCGTTTGTAGATCAAATCACTTTTTGGCCTTTTTTCGAATTTCTCAAAACCCAAAGATCTTTAGACTGAATTTTGTGCCTGCAAAATTGTTGGTTAAGTGTTATCTGTAAAAATCCAGTTTTACGAGCAAAAAAACCATGAGTTGTCAGTTTAGTGTTTCACTGCAACATTTGAACGTGTTTCAGCTTCAAAAGCACCCACAAAAAATCAAACTTGAAATGGAGGTAAACTGGAGACATATACCCGGGTGAACAAAGTTTTCTTTACAAATGGGAAACTTTTTACGGCACGACTTTCTCATTTCACTTTACAAGCAAAATGAAAGAAGTAGTTAAAGTTTAATTCAGTTTAAAAATGTTTCGCTTTTCAATTAATTCTTTTTTGTTCATTTTATTACTCCAGCGTGACTAAAATCACTACTTCAAATTGTTTTCTCATTGTCACGAAAAAGTAAAAAAATGTGTGCTCAGATATGAAAAAACAAAGAAGGACAAGTCAAAAGCAATAAAAAAGAAACAAAAAGAAACTAACAGCTCAATTAAAGATTGAGAGCCAAAAAAGACTAAAATTGTTTTTTATCCATTTTAGAAGAAACTGTCACAAACTAACGTTGAAGTTTGCATAAATATTGACTTTGATTAGCACAAAAAGACAAAACATTTATTCTAGAAGAGGGGTATAATAGCCCTCATGTAAATTCAAAAAGATGGTTTCAAGCAATTTTAAGGTTGTTCAGTCGGCCATTTTGTCCAAGGTGTGCTGAAAAGTTGTTGATTTGGCCTAATTTTTCGTTAACAATTTAGCCTTATTTCGACCACACGATTCAGCAACCCTCTTTTAGCTTCAAAGGTAAAAAAACAATAACTTTATATTGTTAACAATTGTGGACAAATTTTTATTATTTTGTTTATCAAAATTTGAAGTACGGAAAAAGTGATCAATTTAGTGAAACACTGCCTAATTTATACAACATTTAAACCTTACCAACTCCTCTAAAAAGACAAGATAAGAAAAATGTTTTTGATTATATTATCTACGCTCGATATGCTTTCTGATGATACCACTCACGTCTCACTACCTCAAACATATCGGTCGGCCAAAATTGACTGAACAAAAAAACAGTTGACTATATAGCCCCCCCTCAAGTTGGCTCGGAACAAAGATTCAAAAAATTCTACTGTGGATAAAACATGCATCGGCCTGTTCTGCGTTCTTCCATCTTTGACGAGTCATTAATATTTGAGAAACGAGGAATTTTAGTTGGATAATCTCTACCTGTTCAAGAGAAATATCAACAATAGCGTCCGAACGAATCTATCCCGAAGATTGTGCATGCAAAAACAACACCATCACAAACAGCTCAGGATTATCTGAAATGCTCGAAGGCAGTCGACGA
The DNA here is from genome assembly GCF_964194025.1 of Convolutriloba macropyga. Classification (NCBI taxonomy): domain Eukaryota; kingdom Metazoa; phylum Xenacoelomorpha; order Acoela; family Convolutidae; genus Convolutriloba; species Convolutriloba macropyga. Next base: position 16,365,300 of record NC_134482.1, read on the forward strand.
TTCTCAACTTTAACAGAACAATCGCGTCCGGGTCGCAAAATGACCCCTCATGGAAGTCGGCCCTACTCGGCTATCGAGCCCATCGATTTGGATCGTGCCCCGCTGGCTGGGGTAGCCAGCAGCGCTTCAGGAATCGATACCGGAATTTCGACTAGTAACTCGCAGTCGTTAGAACAGTCCCAGCAAAGTCAACCTCAATTTGTTTCAGACGAGGAACAATTTCCGTGGTTTGTGGAATATTTGAATTGTTTTTATTTCTCCCTGTGAAATAACCACGGCGTGCTAATGAATTAGGGTGCTAAAATTGTTGGCCGGACACAGAAAAAGTGAACAAGTTAGCCGACAGCTTAATTCTGATTCATGGAAAAATTTGATTGACCAAAATATCACCAGTTCATCCAACCAATTTAATTAGTGTGCAATCGGGTTGTCAGTTAAAGTTTTTTAGGTGTCGACTGAACCCCCTATTACCCAATTCGGGATAGCCCGATTTATGTTATGCATGCTTGAACAAACCAACGCGTCCACACACACTAATGTCAAAGTACTATCAAAAATTAAGTTGATAAAATTACTATCAACTAAAATCTATTTGCTTTAATTAAATAGCAAACGAAATACAGTTTATAGCACAAAAACTTATTGAAAACACTGAAAATGTGGATAACAGAGCGCCGCTGTAATGTAACGGGGAGAAATAGGAACAATCTCATAACTGTTATGGATAAAGGTTTATATTGATTTTTGCGGCCTTGATTTCGGTTTTTTCAGTATTTAGTTGATTAGTCATCGAATGTTTTGATTGATCAATCGTTATGAATATGTTTGCACGTTTTGACTTTGTTTGCGTTGCGTGGGTTTTCCCTTTTAGTGTTAAACATTTTCCTGTAGTTTTAGTTGCTTCATATTAAAGCATTTTCATTTCAAATGTTTATTTTCAGATTATTTTTTGTAGAGTTTGGTAATTTTTCATTATAGCCATAATAAAAACTAAAAGTATTTCGCTTCTTTAAATATTCTTCAGTCAGTCAAGGTCAGCGAAGCGGTTTTAATGAGAAATATTCCAAATATGAAACAAAATATTCCAATCTACTGATAGGCTGGTTTCTTGAAAAATGCAATTGAAAAATTTAAAGAATGTTGAGTTCGTCATATCTCTCATTTCCTTTTCAGCTCACGGTAGATTTGCATGCAATTTATTGGATCAATTTCGCTAAGCAGACAATCATATTTGAAATAACTGGCCGTCGTTAACCGTGCCGACAGAAGGCAAAATTTCAATCTCGGACTGTCCTTTTTTGCTTAGTCACTTTTTTCCGACTAATAAACTCGTTCGAGATATAATACTTTGTCAATATTAAAGATGAAGTCTTGATTGCTTGGAATAGGTGTGCCCTCGAACCAACGGGTGAAAAAATTATTGTAGACGCAAGTGTCTTTTTATGTGAAATATTTCCCTTAATCGTTTTTCAAATTTTTCTCGAATATTCTTCCGCTTGCTTGAGCGATTTGATTTCCGCTCGCTTGAACGATTTTTTGGGAAATTATTAGTACTCTTATGTTTGGTTGTACCGCGACGGGGTCACATTTGCATCTTCTTTTCAGTCCTTCTTAAAATGAAGTGTTTGCCCTGACTGAATGTTGAAAGCTGATTGAAATTTTAATTGTTTAAAAAAAATTAAACTGAGTTTAATGATAAAGTCTATTTTAAAAATCCTTCAATGGGCTCATTTTTAATATTTAATTGCTCTCCTACGAGGTTTGTAGCAATTATATTAGTCCTGTGGTCTTTTTATGCAATTTTTCGCTTGATCGATTTCTTGTCTGACCCATTTGACTGTTCGTCCTCACAAACGGGATAAACAGGCAGCGCGTGGAGGGCATTAAGTTCTCTTAAAGCCCTAAGCCTTACTAAGCTCTAAGAATGCGTTTCAGCAAAATTGTTTTGAGGAGACAATTTCATGGTGTGAAGCGTGGTTCTTAGTCTTGAAAGTTTGAGCTCCCCCCCCCCCCCCCCCCCCCGCCATCACTCCCCCCAGCACTCCCATTGTCCACCCTCCTCCATCTGCTGATTTGAACCCACCTCCCATCTAGCTTTCGCAACCCTACTTCCCCCTCATTTCATGACCCCCCGCACACACCCGTACGGCCCCTCTAATGCTAGTATCCCTAAGCCCCAGCTGGCTACTACCGAAGCCAACCGCTTGCCGGTCTTTTCAGAGCAATTCGCCCGACGTTTGTTGGTTATGTTATTTGGTGGCTAACCGTATCCGTGTTTTTAGTTCGCAACTTTTTGATAACAAAAAAATAATTTAGATAACTAATTTTTGTTTTCATAGCAAAAAACTCAGTATAACTGTTACAGAAGCCGTTTAGTTTATGCTTTATTTGTGTTTAATCGGTCTAGAGCGACGTTTGAAGCCTTTATCATTTTTGTTCTGGAATGTACTTTCATTCACGTGGGTAATGACTTTGCTTCTTTCTAATTGCATCTCGTCTGAATGGTAAGCTAGATAGAATCAAAGCCAACTCTTTGCCTGTCGTTTAATTTTTAACTTCATCTTTTCCCGAAGGTTTTTAATTTAAATCACCTATATATTCTTGATCACTTTATGTAACAATTTATAATGATGAATAAATTTCGTTATATTTTGTTTGAAATGTAGGAAAAGCTTTAAAGTTCCAAAAGCGAAAGGGTCTATTTAACATTTTAAAAATGGTGCGTTCTGAGCAACCAATTTACTTGATAGTTTTGATAATTATGAAAATTATCAAATTAATCTTTTCGGTCTGAGCCCATTTTTTTAAAATAATTGAAGGCTTCTGTCATTTTAGGTTACCTTTTCAGCTGAAATTCTTTTGTTCAACTTTTTTCAGGAAATTTTTCCGTAGTATTTTCTAAGTAAGTGCTTTGAAGTAGGTTTTAGTTTGAAAAGCTAGGCTTGATTTATATGTTAAAGAACGAAAATCTTTTGTTTTTTTTTGTTAAATTTCTAGCATTTTGTTTCAAGTTGTATCTCACTAGTATTAGTACATACTTTTCTTTAATGTATTATTTCTTATTTTTTCTTAGCTTTTTCTTGCTTTCGATCCCATAATTAGAAAATTGAATTTATTTCTCTTTGTTTGAGTTCAGGCAATTCTATGGGAGAACACTTTTTTTATCTGGCCGTCATTTATTTAACCTATATGATTTTTTTCTTAAATTCTCTCTTTTTGTAGTGTTTTGGGGTAAAAGTAAATGGGATAGCAAAAATAATTTTTCGCTTGTGTTGCAGTCAATTTTACGGAGAATGGATTGACGACAAGAGACATGGGTATGGTGTTCTTGATGACGTCACAGCACTTGAGAGACACATTGGTCTATGGCTGAATGACGTCAAACATGGAAATGGAGTCACAGTCTGTGCCAGCAAGGGACTCTACTACGAGGGAAAGTTTGAAAATGGAAAGATGCATGTTAGTTTCGGAATTTGAAATTAATAAAAAATTTATGCGTTTTGCCTCATTTTTGTGTCATTCAATGAAGGGTGAGTTTAATAAATTGATTTGCACAGACTTGATCAGCGTCAATACAATGCGTAATTTTTCTCGAGCAAATGAACTAGAGCGTATGAACATCAGTAGTAATAGTTAAGCAAGAGTGGGGGGGGGGGGGTAAAAGGAAGTACCTATGTATTAACATTAGGTATAGCCTCCTGCCCTCCAATTTCCAAAGATGTACCTCCTCACAGCATGATACCCAAGCTGTTCACACGAAGGGGATTAGCAAGATAATCCTTCAATAATAATTTAGGATGACTCATTTGCAGTTACGTACGACTTTTCAAAAATGCACCTCACAGCATGATACCCAAGCTGTTCACACGAGGGGATTAGCAAGATAATCCCTTGATATTAAATTGGTAAGGTCATTTACCCTTTCCCATATTGCACTTTACTAATGTCAATTTCCAAAGACGTATCTCACAGCATGATACCCAAGCTGTTCACACGAGGGGATTAGCAAGATAATCCCTTGATATTAAATTGGTAAGGTCATTGACTCCCTACATTATTACAGTTTAATAATGTAAATTTCCAAAAATGTACCTCACAGCATGATACCCAAGCTGTTCACACGAAGGGGATTAGAAAGATAGTGTCTGAACAACAAATCAGTAAGGACATTGACCCCCTACCATATTGCACTTTAATAATGTAAATTTCCAAAGACGTACCTCACAGCATGACACACAAGCTGTTCACACGAAGGGGATTAGCAAGATAGTGCATTAACAGCAAATCAGTAAGGTTATTGACCCCCAACCATATTACACTTTAATAAAGTAAATTTCCAAAGATGTACCACCTCACAGCATGATACCCTAGCTCTTCACACGAGGAGGATTAGCAAGATAATCCCTCAATAACAAAATAGTGAGGTCATTTACCCATTCACATATTACACTTTACTAATGTCAAACTTCAGAGATGTACGTCACAGCATGATACCCAAGCTGTTCACACGAAGGGGATTAGCAAGATAATCCCTCAATAACAAAATAGTGAGGTCATTTACCCATTCACATATTAGACTTTACTAATGTCAAACTTCAGAGATGTACGTCACAGCATGATACCCAAGCTGTTCACACGAAGGGGATTAGCAAGATAGTGCCTTAACAGCAAATCAGTAAGGTTATTGACCCCCCACCATATTACCCTTTAATAATGTAAATTTCCAAAGATGTACCTCCTCACAGCATGATACCCAAGCTGTTCACACGAGGGGGATTAGCAAGATAGTGCCTTAACGAATTCGGTCATTTAGCCCATTCCAAATTACACTTTACTAACGTCAGATTTCAAAGACGTACCTCACAGCATGATACCCAGGCTGTTCACACGATGGGGATTAGCAAGATAGTACCTTAACAACAAATCAGTAAGGTCATTGACCCCCTACCATATTACACTTTAATAATGTCAATTTCCAAAGACGTACCTCACAGCATGATACCCACTCTGTTTGCACGAAGGAGATTTGCAAGAGAATCTCTTAGTAACAAAATAGTAAGGTCACTTACCCATTCTCATATTACACTTAACTAATGTAAAATTCAAAAGCTGTATCTCACTGCATGATACCAAGCTGTTCACAGGAAGGTGATTAACGAGATAATGCCTGAACATCAAATCTGTAAGGTCATTGACCCCCTACCAAATTACACTTTAATAATATAAATTTTCAAAGATGTACCTCACAGATTGATACCCAAGCTGTTCATGCGAAAAGAATTAACAAGATAGTACTTTAATAATCATTTAGATGATTCATCGACAGTTAAGTAGGGTTTACGTGAATTTCAAAGACGTACCTCACAGCATGATACCCCAGCTATTCACACGAAGGGGATTAGCAAGACAGGGGGGATAAAAAGATGTACCTATCTATAAAGATTACGTATAGCCCATTTTCCCTCGTATCCCAAAGACGTACCTCACAGCGTGATACCCACGCTGTTCACACGAGGGGGATTAGTCAGATAATCCCTTAATATTAAATTAGTAAGGTAATTTACCCCTTCCCATAAAAGACGTACCTCAGAGCATGATACCCAAGCTGTTCACACGAAAAATATCACATTCTTGCTTAAAATAACCAATTCTTGCCAGAAATACCCCATCCTCGCTAAAAATACCCAATTCTTGAAAAAAAATTTTTACCAAAAAATTACCAATTCTTGGCAAAAAATACACAATTATTGCCAAAAAATACCCAATTATTGCCAAAAATGTCCAATTGTTGCCACAAATACCCAAATCATGCTAAAAAATACCTATTTCTTGAAAAAAACACAATTCTTGCTGACAAGATACCCAAGTTTTGAAATAAACACCCAATTCACGCCAAAAACATACCAATTCTTGGCAGAAAACACACAATTCTTGGTGAAAAAACAACCAATTCTTACCAAAAAAACCCAATTATTACCAAAAATACCCAATTTTTGCTAAAAATTACCCAATTATTGCCAAAAATTACCCAATTCTTGCAGAAAATACCCAAATCTGACGAAATTTGTCCAGAACTTTACCAGAAACTACCCAATACTAAAAAAATAGCCATTTCTTAACAAAAAATTTTTCATTTTTGCCACAAAAAAACGAATTTTTTAACAAAAAACCCAATTCTATTAAAAACTGTCCAATTGCTGCCACTTATAATTACCACAAATTAGCTAAATCTTGTCAAAAATACTCAGTTTTTACACGTTTTTTAGTATTGTCGAAAAACAACCAAATTTTGTCAAGAATAAAATGTTTTCAAATATTTATCGGGAAAATATCAAAAATTAGACAACTTAACATCATCATCTGTATTTATTTAATTTCTATCTGACAATCCATTTATTTAGTGATCTTTCAAACATCAATTTTGACATCTTCTTTTGTAAAGGCGAATCTTCTCAGGTGATCGATAGAGGAGGTTTTTTGAGTACAACTTCATCGAATTTTTCACTATCGTTAGTGAAATAAGTCATAAAATGTATCAAATTAAATCATAGTACCATGAAAATTACGTCCTACTATCTTCGCAATCACGGACAAATAGATGATTTCATAATTTCATGGGGCCACTGTCCTCTTTAGAACAAAATTAAGATCAATTACGTCTTAGGATTGGAACAATTACCGAATTACAGAAACCTAGATACTCTATGTGGTCATTGAACTCATGTGAACAAAGTCTATACCATTCTACTTACGATATGATGATTTATACTTTATCTAAGCATGCACAACTCACTTGACTGAGGTCTTACTCATAGTACCGTAATAATTACGTCACTATTGCGTCATAATGATGTCATCTTTATCATAGTGTACAAACAAAAGTACAACTCATTTTACTTCTTTTCCCTCTCCTCAACAACTTAACTATAACTAGCTTTTGTTCTTTTCTTAAGACAATTTGAAGCGCTTTTTGTTACCAGCCTAAGTTGACAACTATAAAATTCACAGTTCTACTAATTTGACAACTATAAAATTCACAGCCTAAGTTGACAACTATTCACAGTTCTTTGCTGACAAATAAAACCCAGTTCACACACAAGAAACAAAAGAAGCTTGGTCCTTATTTAGTTGATGGATTTTGTAACCATTGCAACACGGTTTTTGAAGCGATGGGTTGCTTCTTTCATTTTTGTCCGTGTCAAGAGGAAAAACCGCTTCTCTTCGAGGACATTGAAAGCGGATTGAAGCGGAGAGAACGTGACAATAATAGAAGAGAGTACCTGAAGGGATTGGGGTTGAATGTTGAAGAGATCTGGGAGTGTCAATGGAAGAAGTGGAGGAGCGAAAACAAATGGGGTTAAAGACTTTCTCAAGTCAAATTATCCCTTCCAACCATCGATGAACAAAAACTCGCTCATTGAGAAAATTAAACGTGGAGAACTTTTTGGTGTCGTCGATTGTAGTCTTGAAGTTCCAGAGGAAATGTATCCTTACTTTGAAGATTTTCCTCCAATTTTCAAGAATTGTGAAGTTGGACGAGATGATATTGGGGACCATATGAAAGAGTTTGCAGAACGCAACAAATTGCTATCCAGACCCAGAAAAATGCTCATTTCCAGTTTCAAGCTTGAACGAGGACCAGTTATTACACCACTTTTGTTATTTTATCTAGAAAAAGGTGTGATCCTGAAAGACGTCTTTTGGTTTCTCCAATACACTCCCCGGCGCTGCTTTGAGACATTTCTTCAGAATGTTGTCGATGCCCGCCGTGAAGGAGACCAGAATAAGGAGTCAACAGTCGTTGCGGAGACAATGAAGCTGATAAGAAACAGTTCGTATGGATATCAGATCATGGACCGTAGTCGACATACGAATACCAAGTACTTGAAAGAATCACAGGTGGACAAATTTATTAACAATAGGTTTTTCAAGACTATGAATGAGCTACCAGAGCAGATATATGAGGTAGAAATGAGCAAGTCGCGTATCGAACACATTGAAATGGATACCGACAGTCTCTACATGGCCCTTAGCGAGGAAAAAATTGACAACATCATTCGATCAGAAATGCGATCAGTGTGGTACTGGATGAGACAGAGCGACTGCAATGATAACTTTGCAGCAAACTCCAGCAGCAATTTCTTCTCACGAGAATGTTGCAGAAAACATGCTGCCTTTGACAAGAGAACTCCTGGACTTTTTAAGGAAGAATTTCGGTTCTCTGAAATGATTGCTCTTTGTTCAAAGACGTACTGCTGTTACGATGAGGAAACAGACACAGTTAAACTATCAAGTAAAGGTCTCAACAAGAACAACATTGAGGAGCCCCTAAACAAGTATAGAAAAGTTCTGTTCAATGAGGAGCGAGTTTTTTCAACAAATCGTGGCTTCAGAGTTGTTGACAACAAGAAAGTTTGTACCTATGAACTAAAGAAAGTGGGAATGTCATATTTTTATCCCAAGCGTAAAGTCTCTGAAGATGGTATTCACACTACTCCTTTAGATTTATAACTCGTTTTCCTTAGTCTTATACTTACATCGCCTCCTTACTTATGTTTTCAATTCAGTTTTCCTACCAAAATCTCTTTTCAACAAAAGACCTTTTTTTGAAATAAATGAATTAGATACAAATACACATACAAATAATTAAATACAAAATTACAAAACCTCAATAGAAAATTTTGAAAACCAATTGCAATATTTTACGGATTACTGTTTAAACACTTCAAGATTTTGGTTTTCAAAACTCACAAAACATCAGCAAAGAACTTCAATATATGAAAATCATTTAAATATTTAGATGATTTTTATTCGCAAGCAAAATCCAGTGGGAGCCCGGTTGAGTAGATGGATCTGTGTTGATTATACAAAACGTGTTTGTAGGTAAATTTTTTTGTCGAAGATCTGCAGGGAAGGAACCGAGATATTTGAACTTTAGGCGTGGGAACCTGTTGACAACATGTAACAGTTGTTGATGATCCATTTTTGGTGACTGATCCCTCATCAATTGCAATTGAGCTTATACGTTCACCACTAACAAATAATTCTAGAGTATTGGTCAAATTGTTAGCAAAGTAGAGCTCCTTGTTGAAAGAAGTTGATGAGAACGAAAGTAGAGCTCCTTGTTGAAAGTAGAGCTCCTTGTTGAAAGAAGTTGATGAGAACGAAGAAAAAATGTGTCCTCCATCGAGCAAATTGAGACGACATACTGAGTTATATGGTAACTAAACTAGCAATCTGAGAAGTTATTCCATTGGCTGATTATTTTTGCTTGTATTTCCTGTATAATTTCAAATCTGATACTAGTATTTTTTGTGATGACTGATTGACTGATTAATTTGAAATATTGTGTTTCTACACTCAGAAAAGCTGAAGCTCATGTATGCTTTTGAATTAATACTTTGATACTAATATTTAATTGAGTTTTAAAAATGCATTTTCGATAACAATTATCAAAAGTTCAATTTTGAATTTAAATATTTCTCGACAAATGCTTGCTTTGGAAACATCGTTTTTTTTTCAAAAATGTAGGTTAATAGTCGTTGCAGAGACTGTGAAGTTGATTGGAAATCGTTGGGATGAAAATGATCTGGTTATCAGATAATGGACCGTAGTCGACATACGACCACAAAATATCTGAAAGGTTGTCATGCGGATAGGTTTTTTTAACAACAGGTTTTTCAAGTCCCTGAATGAGCTGAAAGACCAGATTTTTGAGGTAGGAATGAGCATGACACGTATTGAACATAAAGAACCAATATTTCTTGGGTTCTTTATCCTCCTGTACGCTAAAATTACAATGTTGCAACTTAAATACATTTTATAATCCTCTTTCTGCAATCCAAACAAATATGAGTTGATTGAAATGGATGCTGAATCTTTGCTTGGCACGTAGAGAGAAAAATTTTGACGAATTCAGTTGACCAGAAATGCATCCATTGTGGTACTGGATGATGCAAAGCAATTGCAGTGATAATTTCGCAGCAGACTTTAGCAACAATTCTTTACCACGAATATTATGCAATAATCATGGAAACTTTGATAAGGGAACACCTGGTTTTTCTAAAGAAGAATTTCTGGTAAAGATTTTTAGATATGAATGCATACATATCATTAACAATAAAATTTACAATTTTTGTAAGTGGAACCCCATTTCCATTAGTTTTTTTTTTGTTTTCAATAAAAATTGTTTTACTAAAGGAAATTTTTTTAAAAAGTGTAAATTTTATAAGGTTTTTAAAAAAAAAATATAAACTTTGATGTTTTTCATTTTCCTATATTTTACATTTTTCAGTTTTTGAAGTTTTTCTTTATGTAAAATTTTCAATTCATTTTTTATTCAAAATTGTTGTTTAACCTAAGAAAATGTTTTCAAATGTTGTCTTTTACATAAGATTTTAACCAAAAGTATATATGTTGTTGTTTTTTTTGTTTTTCTATTTTTCCATTTTTCAGTTTTGGAACTTTTTTCACGTAAATTTTTTAATTCAATTGTTTTTTTATTAAAAAATGTTGTTTTACTAAAATTACTTTTTTTAAAAAATGTCGTTTTTAACTTAAGGTTTTTAACCAAAAATGTAAATTTGTTTGTTTTTAAATTTTCTATATTTACATTTTTTAGTTTTAGAATTTTTTTCATGTAAAATTTTCAAGTTAATTATTTTTTTCATTAAAAAGTGTTGTTTTACTAAAATATTTTTTTTTCAAAAATGCCGCTTTTTACATAAGGTTTTCAACCAAAAATGTATATTTTGTTGTTTTTTATTTTTTCTATTTTTCCATTTTTCAGTTTTGGAAGTTTTTTTCATGTAAAATTTTCAATTTAATTATTTTTTTTTATTAAAAAATGTTGTTTTACTAAAATAATTTTTTTTCAGAAATGTCGTTTTTTACATAAGGTTTTTAACCAAAAAAGTAAATTTTGTTGTTTTTTATTTTTCTATTTTTACTTTTTTTCAGTTTTTGAAGTTTTTTTCATGTAAAATTTTCAAATTAAGTATTTTTTTCATTACAAAATGTTGTTTTACTACAGTATTTTTTTTGAAAAATGCTGTTTTTTACATAAGGGTTTAAACAAAATTCTATATTTTTGTTGTTTTTTATTTTTCTATTTTTCAATTTTTCAGCTTTTGAAGATTTTTTCATTGCATATGAAAAAACTTCAAAAACTGAAAAAATGTTAAAATAGAAAAATAAAAAACAACAAAATTTACTTTTTTGGTTAAAAACCTTATGTAAAAAACGACATTTCTGAAAAAAAATTATTTTAGTAAAACAACATTTTTTAATAAAAAAAACAATTAAATTGAAAATTTTACAGGAAAAAACTTCCAAAACTGAAAAATGGAAAAATAGAAAAAATAAAAAAAAAACAAACTATACATTTTTGGTTGAAAACCTTATGTAAATAGCGGCATTTTTGAAAAAAAAATTATTTTAGTAAAACAACACTTTTTAATGAAAAAAATAATTAACTTGAAAATTTTACATGAAAAAAATTCTAAAACTAAAAAATGTAAATATAGAAAATTTGAAAACAAACAAATTTACATTTTTGGTTAAAAACCTTAAGTTAAAAACGACATTTTTTTAAAAAAGTTATTTTAGTAAAACAACATTTTTTAATAAAAAAACAATTGAATTAAAAATTTTACGTGAAAAAAGTTCCAAAACTGAAAAATGGAAAAAATAGAAAAACAAAAAAAAACAACAACATATATACTTTTGGTTAAAATCTTATGTAAAAGACAACATTTGAAAAAATTTTCTTAGGTAAAACAACACTTTTGAATAAAAAATGAATTGAAAATTTTACATAAAGAAAAACTTCAAAAACTGAAAAATGTAAAATATAGAAAAATGAAAAACATCAAAGTTTACATTTTTTTTGTTAAAAACCTTATAAAATTTACACTTTTTAAAAAAATTTCCTTTAGTAAAACAATTTTTATTCAAAACAAAAAAAAACTAATGGAAATGGGGTTCCACTTACAAAAATTGTAAATTTTATTGTTAATGATATGTATGCATTCATATCTAAAAATCTTTACCAGAAATTCTTCTTTAGAAAAACCAGGTGTTCCCTTATCAAAGTTTCCATGATTATTGCATAATATTCGTGGTAAAGAATTGTTGCTAAAGTCTGCTGCGAAATTATCACTGCAATTGCTTTGCATCATCCAGTACCACAATGGATGCATTTCTGGTCAACTGAATTCGTCAAAATTTTTCTCTCTACGTGCCAAGCAAAGACTCAGCATCCATTTCAATCAACTCATATTTGTTTGGATTGCAGAAAGAGGATTATAAAATGTATTTAAGTTGCAACATTGTAATTTTAGCGTACAGGAGGATAAAGAACCCAAGAAATATTGGTTCTTTATGTTCAATACGTGTCATGCTCATTCCTACCTCAAAAATCTGGTCTTTCAGCTCATTCAGGGACTTGAAAAACCTGTTGTTAAAAAAACCTATCCGCATGACAACCTTTCAGATATTTTGTGGTCGTATGTCGACTACGGTCCATTATCTGATAACCAGATCATTTCCATCCCAACGATTTCCAATCAACTTCACAGTCTCTGCAACGACTATTAACCTACATTTTTGAAAAAAAACGATATTTCCAAAGCAAGCATTTGTCGAGAAATATTTAAATTCAAAATTGAACTTTTGATAATTGTTATCGAAAATGCATTTTTAAAACTCAATTAAATATTAGTATCAAAGTATTAATTCAAAAGCATACATGAGCTTCAGCTTTTCTGAGTGTAGAAACACAATATTTCAAATTAATCAGTCAATCAGTCATCACAAAAAATACTAGTATCAGATTTGAAATTATACAGGAAATACAAACAAAAATAATCAGCCAATGGAATAACTTCTCAGATTGCTAGTTTAGTTACCATATAACTCAGTATGTCGTCTCAATTTGCTCGATGGAGGACACATTTTTTCTTCGTTCTCATCAACTTCTTTCAACAAGGAGCTCTACTTTCAACAAGGAGCTCTACTTTCGTTCTCATCAACTTCTTTCAACAAGGAGCTCTACTTTGCTAAAAATTTGACCAATACTCTAGAATTATTTGTTAGTGGTGAACGTATAAGCTCAATTACAATTGATAAGGAGGGATCAGTCACCAAAAATGGATCATCAACAACTCTTACATGTTGTCAACAGGTTCCCACGCCTAAAGTTCAAATATCTCGGTTCCTTCCCTGCAGATCTTTGACCAAAAAATTTTCCTACAAACACGTTTTGTATAATCAACACAGATCCATCTTTTCAACCGGGCTCCCACTGGATTTTGCTTGCGAATAAAAATCATCTAAATATTTAAATGATATCATATATTGAAGTTCTTTGCTGATGTTTTGTGAGTTTTGAAAACCAAAATCTTGAAGTGTTTAAACAGTAATCCGTAAAATATTGCAAATGGTTTTCAAAACTTTCTATTGAGGTTTTGTAATTTTATTTTTAATTATTGGTATGTGTATTTGTATCTAATTCATTTATTTCAAAAAAAGGTCTTTTGTTGAAAATAGATTTTGGTAGGAAAACTGAATTAAAAACATAAGTAAGGAGGCGATGTAAGTATAAGACTAAGGAAAACGAGTTATAAATCTAAAGGAGTAGTGTGAATACCATCGCCAGAGACTTTACGCTTGGGATAAAAATATGACAGTCCCACTTTCTTTAGTTCATAGGTACAAACTTTCCTGTCGTCAACAACTCTGAAGCCACGATTTGTTGAATAAACTCGCTCCTCATTGAACAGAACTTTTCTATACTTGTTTAGGGGCTCCTCAATGTTGTTCTTGTTGAGACCTTTACTTGATAGTTTAACTGTGTCTGTTTCCTCATCGTAACAGCAGTACGTCTTTGAACAAAGAGCAATCATTTCAGAGAACCGAAATTCTTCCTTAAAAAGTCCAGGAGTTCTCTTGTCAAAGGCAGCATGTTTTCTGCAACATTCTCGTGGGAAGAAATTGCTGCTGGAGTTTGCTGCAAAGTTATGATTGCAGTTGCTCTGTCTCATCCAGTACCACACTGATCGCATTTCTGGTCGAATGATGTCAATTTTTTCCTCGCTAAGGGCCATGTAGAGACTGTCGGTATCCATTTCAATGAGTTCGTACTTGTTCTTATCACAGAAAGGAGAGAAGGAGTTGTATTTAAGTTGTAACATGGTGAGTTTGGCGTACTGGAGGATGAAGAAGCCTACAATGACTGGTTCTTCATGATCGATACGCGACTTGCTCATTTCTACCTCATATATCTGCTCTGGTAGCTCATTCATAGTCTTGAAAAACCTATTGTTAATAAATTTGTCCACCTGTGATCCTTTCACGTATTGGTATTCGTATGTCGACTACGGTCCATGATCTGATATCCATACGAACTGTTTCCTATCAGCTTCATTGTCTCCGCAACGACTGTTGACTCCTTATTCTGGTCTCCTTCGCTGCGGGCATCGACAACATTCTGAACAAATGTCTCAAAGCAGCGCCGGGGAGTGTATTGGAGAAACCAAAAGACGTCTTTCAGGATCACACCTTTTTCTAGATAAAATAACAAAAGTGGTGTAATAACTGGTCCTCGTTCAAGCTTGAAACTGGAAATGAGCATTTTTCTGGGTCTGGATTGTAATTTGTTGCGTTCTGCAAACTCTTTCATATGGTCCCCAATATCATCTCGTCCAACTTCACAATTCTTGAAAATTGAAGGAAAGTCTTCAAAGTAAGGATACATTTCCTCTGGAACTTCAAGACTACAATCGACGACACCAAACAGTTCTCCACGTTTAATTTTCTCAATGAGCGAGTTTTTGTTCATCGATGGTTGGAAGGGATAATTTGACTTGAGAAAGTCTTTAACCCCATTTGTGTTTTCGCTCCTCCACTTCTTCCATTGACACTCCCAGATCTCTTCAACATTCAACCCCAATCCCTTCGGGTACTCTCTTCTATTATTGTCACGTTCTCTCCGCTTCAATCCGCTTTCAATGTCCTCGAAGAGAAGCGGTTTTTCCTCTTGACACGGCCAAAAATGAAAGAAGCAACCCATCGCTTCAAAAACCGTGTTTCAATGGTTACAAAATCCATCAACTAAATAAGGACCAAGCTTCTTTTGTTTCTTGTGTGTGAACTGGGTTTTATTTGTCAGCAAAGAACTGTGAATAGTTGTCAACTTAGGCTGTGAATTTTATAGTTGTCAACTTAATAGAACTGTGAATTTTATAGTTGTCAACTTAGGCTGGTAGTAACAAGCGCTTCAAATTGTCTTAAGAAAAGAACAAAAGCTAGTTATAGTTAAGTTGTTGAAGAGAAGGAAAAGAAGTAAAATGAGTTGTACTTTTGTTTGTACACTATGATAAAGATGACATCATTATGACGCAATAGTGACGTAATTATTACGGTACTATGAGTAAGACCTCAGTCAAGTGAGTTGTGCATGCTTAGATAAAGTATGAATCATCATATAGTAAGTAGTATGGTATAGACTTTGTTCACATGAGTTCAATGACCACATAGAGTATCTAGGTTTCTGTAATTCGGTAATTGTTCCAATCCTAAGACGTAATTGATCTTAATTTTGTTCTAAAGAGGACAGTGGCCCCATGAAATTATGAAATCATCTATTTTTCCGTGATTGCGAAGATAGCAGGACGTAATTTTCATGGTACTATGATTTAATTGATACATTTTATGACTTATTTCACTAACGATAGTGAAAAATTCGATGAAGTTGTACTCAAAAAACCTCTATCGATCACCTGAGAAGATTCGCCTTTACAAAAGAAGATGTCAAAATTGATGTTTGAAAGATCACTAAATAAATGGATTGTCAGATAGAAATTAAATAAATACAGATGATGATGTTAAGTTGTCTAATTTTTGATATATTTCCGATAAATATTTGAAAACATTTTATTCTTGACAAAATTTGGTTGCTTTTCGACAATACTAAAAAACGTGTAAAAACTGACTATTTTTGACAAGATTTAGCTAATTTGTGGTAATTATAAGTGGCAGCAATTGGACAGTTTTTAATAGAATTGGGTTTTTTGTTAAAAAATTCGTTTTTTTTTGGCAAAAATGAAGTATTTTTTGGTAAGAAATGGCTTTTTTTTAGTATTGAGTAGTTTCTGGTAAAGTTCTGGAAAAATTTCGTCAGATTTGGGTATTTTCTGCAAGAATTGGGTAATTTTTGGCAATAATTGGGTAATTTTTAGTAATAATTGGGTATTTTTGGTAATAATTGGGTTTTTTTGGTAAGAATTGGATGTTTTTTCACCAAGAATTGTGTTATTTCTGCCAAGAAATGGTATGTTTTTGGCATGAATTGGGTGTTTATTTCAAGAATTGGGTATCTTGTCAGCAGGAATTGTGTTTTTTTCAAGAAATAGCTTTTTTTTAGCATAATTTGGGTATTTGTGGCAAGAATTGGACATTTTTGGCAATAATTGGGTATTTTTAGCGAGGATGGGGTATTTCTGGCAAGAATTGGTTATTTTAAGCAAGAATGTGATATTTTTCGTGTGAACAGCTTGGGTATCATGCTCTGAGGTGCGTCTTTTATGGGAAGGGGTAAATTACCTTACTAATTTAATATTAAGGGATTATCTGACTAATCCCCCTCATGTGAACAGCGTGGGTATCACGCTGTGAGGTACGTCTTTTGGATACGAGGGAAAATGGGCTATACGTAATCTTTATAGATAGTAACATCTTTTTATCCTCCCTGTCTTGCTAATCCCCTTCGTGCGAATAGCTGGGGTATCATGCTGTGAGGTACGTCTTTTAAATCCACGTAAACCCTACTTAACATTCGATGAATCATCTAAATGATTATTTAAGTACTATCTTGTTAATTCTTTTCGCATGAACAGCTTGGGTATCATTCTGTGAGGTACATCTTTGAAAATTTATATTAATAAAGTGTAATTTGTTAGGGGGTCAATGGCCTTACAGATTTGATGTTCAGGCAATATCTCGTTAATCCCCTTCCTGTGAACAGCTTGGTATCATGCAGTGAGATACAGCTTTTGAATTTTACATTAGTAAAGTGTAATATGGGAATGGGTAAGTGACCTTACTATTTTGTTACTAAGAGATTCTCTTGCAAATCTCCTTCGTGCGAACATCGTGGGTATCATGCTGTGAGGTACGTCTTTGGAAATTGACATTATTAAAGTGTAATATGGTAGGGGGTCAATGACCTTACTGATTTATTGTTAAGGTACTATCTTGCTAATCCCCATCGTGTGAACAGCCTGGGTATCATGCTGTGAGGTACGTCTTTGAAATCTGACGTTAGTAAAGTGTAATTTGGAATGGGCTAAATGACCGAATTCGTTAAGGCACTATCTTGCTAATCCCCCTCGTGTGAACAGCTTGGGTATCATGCTGTGACGTACATCTCTGAAGTTTGACATTAGTAAAGTCTAATATGTGAATGGGTAAATGACCTCACTATTTTGTTATTGAGGGATTATCTTGCTAATCCCCTTCATGTGAACAGCTTGGGTATCATGCTGTGAAGTACATCTCTGAAGTTTGACATTAGTAAAGTGTAATATGTGAATGGGTAAATGACCTCACTATTTTGTTATTGAGGGATTATCTTGCTAATCCTCCTCGTGTGAAGAGCTAGGGTATCATGCTGTGAGGTGGTACATCTTTGGAAATTTACTTCATTAAAGTGTAATATGGTTGGGGGTCAATAACCTTACTGATTTGCTGTTAATGCACTATCTTGCTAATCCCCTTCGTGTGAACAGCTTGGGTATCATGCTGTGAAGTACATCTCTGAAGTTTGACATTAGTAAAGTGTAATATGTGAATGGGTAAATGACCTCACTATTTTGTTATTGAGGGATTATCTTGCTAATCCTCCTCGTGTGAAGAGCTTGGGTATCATGCTCTGAGGTGGTACATCTTTGGAAATTTACATTATTAAAGTGTAATATGGTTGGGGGTCAATAACCTTACTGATTTTCTGTTAAGGCACTATCTTGCTAATCCCCTTCGTGTGAACAGCATGTGTGTCATGCTGTGAGGTACGTCTTTGGAAATTTACATTATTAAAGTGCAATATGGTAGGGGGTCAATGTCCTTACTGATTTGTTGTTCAGACACTATCTTGCTAATCCCCTTCGTGTGAACAGCTTGGGTATCTTGCTGTGAGGTACATTTTTGGAAATTTACATTGTTAAACTGTAATATTGTAGGGAGTCAATGACCTTACCAATTTAATATCAAGGGATTATCTTGCTAATCCCCTCGTGTGAACAGCTTGGGTATCATGCTGTGAGGTACGTCTTTGGAAATTGACATTAGTAAAGTGCAATATGGGAAAGGGTAAATGACCTTACCAATTTAATATCAAGGGATTATCTTGCTAATTCCCTCGTGTGAACAGCTTGGGTATCATGCTGTGAGGTGCATTTTTGAAAAGTCGTACGTAACTGCAAATTAGTCATCCTAAATTATTATTGAAGGATTATCTTGCTAATCCCCTTCGTGTGAACAGCTTGGGTATCATGCTGTGAGGAGGTACATCTTTGGAAATTGGAGGGTAGGAGGCTATACCTAATGTTAATACATAGGTACTTCCTTTTACCCCCCCCCCAACTCTTAATGGGGTGTAGCGGTTGTTATTTTCCCACTGTAGGGGGGCTTCAAAGAGTTCGAAATTTAAATGATGAAATATGGATAGAATTAAATCTATTCTTCTCTGATTATTAATAATAAATATCAAAAACACGGTAACAGTAACCCTGTATCAAAACTCTATTTGTTATAGAGGAATGGCTTCATCCTCGCAGACGATGACTCCATGTACGAGGGTGAAATGGATGGGTACAATCTCAAAGGACAGGTCAGTAATTAAATTCAACTATGACATTTAACGACTAACTAAAATTTTTTCAACAAAATTTCCAAGTGACCTTTGGGGCTTTTTGTTGGCTTTCCTAATTGAGTACCTTTTTTGCCACTTTGAATCTAAGGTTTTCACTGATTTTTATTGAAGTTTTGAAGTTTTTGCAAAGTGCTCTCTTTAACTGTTCCACTGGGTTTTGCTCAGAAGTAATTTAACTTTCTGATTCAGTCTAATTTCTATAATTTTGAACTTCATTTTTGTGTGTGTAGGGCATGCTAACATTTCCAAGTGGAGACTACTTGGATGGGAAGTTCGAGGGAAGTTGGAAAGACCTCAAAGTCAATGGACTCCTCAAGAGACCCGCAGACGGGCTTGAGAGTAAACCCCGCGAAACGTAAGTACCCCCCCCCCCCCCCTCCCTTCATCAGAGGAATCCCCATACCTCCTCCCCCTGACGTATGAAAAGAGGATAGGAAATAACTGTTCTGTTGAATTGCTTCATTACAGAGTTTTTTATCAAAGAAAATTACGTAAAAAATAATCTTACTTGCGAGCGTGGACTTTGATTTGAAGACGTTGATTGTCAGTATATAACAAATCATTTCAGGACTATATTAAGTGCGATTCGAGTGTTGCAATTTATTATTATCCACCCACTAATCAGGGTGTGGGGTGGGTGGGCGTGACAAGGTGCAAACAGGAAAATATTCATTCCTTCTTGTCTTTAGAATGTACCGTAAGTTCGACGTACCCCCTTCCGCAAAGTGGGAATGTCTCTTCCGCAAGTGCAGACTCAGAATGGGAATCATGAAGTCAATGGAGGAGGTGTCTATTGCATCTTCCACCTCCTCCTCTTCCTCCGTTCCTCCTGGACCATTCCACCATCAGAACCAGCAGTCTTCAGCGTCGTCAGTCAGGGTTCCCTGCAGTGAAGTTTGGAGCTCAGTTACGAACTACATGGAAATGTATGTTTTGAAGTGGCTAAAAGTATTAACACTTTTATTTACTTGTAAAAAATGGAAAGTTTGGTTGAAATGTTCCTTATTTTTACTTGAAATGAAGTTAATACAAGTTTTTTAGTCATGGGCACAGAATAAGTTCTTTCAAAATTTAAGCTAAGTTAAAACTGGTTCCTGAAAAATTTTTCAACTTTTTCAACAGATTCATTTAGCTTAAGGAAGTCTCGAAAATCTGCTATTTTTTGTTTAGCGACACTGACATTTTCAAGGACATAGAGGACATTCTGCCACTTGCACAGTCGGATTGGTTCACTCTCTCACAAACACAGCAAATTACGTTCAAAGATTTTCTCAGAAGGGTAAATATTTAAAGATTTCCTCATAAGGGACAACTGTTGAACATTTATGAGAGGGAAATCAATCGAAGAAAAAATAGTGAAGAAATTGAATTACTTGAAATGTGTGCGTATATTTGATTTGAATTAGTCAAGTAGTCTTGGTAGTTTAGTTCATCTTTTTAAATGAGAAAGCCTTTAAAAGTTACATTTTGGAACTGGAACTTAATTAAATACGACCAATGTTCTGACGAAATTGAGCTCATTGCAGTGAAATTAAATAAACATTATTAATTGCTCTCAGAAAAAGATTGTGTCAACTATATTAATCCTGCCGGTATTTTTATACAGTTTTTCATCCTACCGAATTTTTGTCATGGTTTTTTTTCCGTCTGAACATTTTGCTTTGCTTTTTATCCTCACGGGATAGGGATAAAACGACGGGATAGGGATAAACAGGTAAAGCTCGGAAGTCATTAAGTGGCTGATGATTTCTTGGAGTTTTACTGGTCTCTAAGTGTACACACGAAGACGCCGAAAAAACATAAAAAAAACATTGTGTAAGGGGCGTTTTGGCGATCTAGACCTCCTTACTCCCCCAGAGCCGCTCTAATCTCCGCCTGCTTCTAAGCCCCTGCCCTTAATGCACCATTTTTTAAGCTTGAGCTATGCTCGCTGACCGCCAAATAGCTAATCAAGAACCCAACTGTTCGGCAGTCGTTTGAGAGCATTTGGCCCGACGTTAGTTGGTTATATTTAAAGCAATGTGTTTTTCAAAATAAAAAATGAATGAATCTGTTCAGTCAGTGAAAGTTTTATTATAATTTCTGTCTGTCTGTGGACTCATCTTTTGAACTGCTGGTGTTCAAATTTTTGGTCTGTGTTGTCAAGTTTGTTATTTGTCTACTATTCCAATATCAACTATCATGTTTCATCCTAATACGCGCTTAGCTGTTTGAAGTAAATATTTTTGTGAACTTTTGGTTAAAATTTTGTTTTCGAGGAAATTTTGTGTGTTATTGGTTTTTCTTTTTTCGATATTCAAAAGAATTTTTGACTTCGGGTCCATTTTCGCTCATCCGGTTTTTTCAATTTAGTTTTAATTTCAGGCCGTAAAAGATAATCCAAAAGTTGGAAAAAATTGTGAGTATTGTGTAAAGTTGTGAGTATTGTGTGAAGAGTCTGACCTTCTCCTCTTTGACCTTAAAGAATTTTGTTAAAAACACTCGATTCTGAGCATTATTCATGCATTTCTAAACACATAACAGCTCTCAAATCACACAGTAAAGCAATATTATTGTTTAATAAATGAAAATGATCGATGATAAACAGTATTCCTCTCTGAACAAACAAGACATTTACCAGCTCTATGTTAAAACTTACCAAAAATTTGGAAGAAAAAGAGAAATTTATAGAGGATACAATTACAAAATTTACCAAGATGATGGAGTCTGGTTTGTATATGGCTAATCCCCAACTGGTAGGGGGTGAGACAGTGAGACGGTTCAGGGTGGGGTTGCAATTGCAAAAGAATGTAAAACAGTAGGCACCATGACGGAGGCGAACGAATTGGTTCGCGATTTCCCAAAAAAAGAACTGTCACCGGAATGCGAAAACCTTGTTATTGGCAGTGGATAATAGGCAAGCTTGAGATCCACAAATCTATTCCAATCGACTGCGCAATTCATGCTTATCGTGGGTCCACTACCAACGAGAAAATTAAAGTTTTGAACAAATACGACCCAAAAAAAATCCGAACATTAGTAATTCAAGACGGAACAAACAACGTGCTGAAATATAATAGTAAATCTGCCAACGAAAATTTCCTTGAACACAAAAAACTAATTGACTTATGCATTGAAAAATTCAATCCAGATGTTTGCGTTGTTTGCGAAATACCACCATTGAAAAACGTCGAGCAGTATCGGGATAAAAATGAAAAAATTGATGAAATCAATAATCTTATTACATCTACTATTCCAATAAACCATCTTTCAAGATATCTTTTCTTAATGCTAATATTAAAAATGTAAATAGTGCAGTAAACAAGGATAATAATAACAGTGGTGATTCCATTGGATATAATTTCTTATATTTTGATAATGTGCATTTAAACTACCAGCATGGTGTGCCTCTTCTCAAAAACTGGCTGCTTTTTCATCTTCTTTTGACATCTAATGGTAGCATCCGTCCTAAAGGACTCTATCAAAACAAAAGCCTAATTAATAAAAGTCCTCAAAACGCCTACAGCTCTAATTATCGAAATAAACCATACAACTACCCCCAAACAAACAGAAATAATTTATCGACTTATAACAATAGTTATCAGCCTGTGAATCAAAGATACTCCGCACTAAACTATAAAGGTGCTTCTAACTATTATGCCCAGTCCTATCAAAGACCCCCATTCCAATAAAACGATAATTTGTAATACTGATGATTTAGAGAACTGTTGTTGCAAGTGTTTAAAATAAATGACATTGAACATCTTCTTTTCGTCAACCCAACAATCAAAATGTTTTTATTTAGTTTTGCTACTGTTGGCCTCAAGAATTCCCGCGTCAACAGTGGCAATTACATTACATAGCAAAACAAAAACTTTCGACGAAGGCTTTGGAAAAGCTTTTAAGTACCTTCCACAAACAGGGTTTTTATTTGTAGGATGTAAAAGTATTACTATATTTCTTTTTCTGATTAGCTTAACGCTACTCCTAAGGGCTGGTGATATAGAAACAAACCCAGGACCTGTTTTAACTTACAATGAGTCTATCAAAATGACTCTAAGAAGAGAGTCGGAAATAAAAATTTATCATCTAAATGCACAAAGCATTTTTAGCAAGAAAGAACAACTACGCACGCTAGTGCACGATCTTGGTCCTAACTGCATTTTTTGTTTCACAGAAACATGGCTTTGTGAGTTTGATGATATAAACATTTTCAATCCTGAAAAAGAAAGATACTGTTGTTTCAGATCTGACCGTATTTCGCCTGCCGGAATGAAAACGAAAAAAGGTGGTGGAGCTTGTTCCAAAGGTTTTTTCTCCGAAAATTCGAAATAATTTGAATCTTTTTACGAGGAATTTTGAGAGTGTATGGGTCTCATTGAAAATACCAACTTGTCCATCCTTACTAGTGAATGTTACTTATAACCCCAATAAACAAAAAAGCACTGATTTTTTGGACCAACTTGCAATTAACATTGATAATGCAATTACGAAAAACGAAAAGATAATACTTCTGGGCGACTATAACATTAACTATTTAGATACCTTGGAAAGATCTAGGCTTGAAACAGTAATACTTCCTTATGATTTACATATAAGGAACCAAACCATTCCTACTCGTCTAAACCGTGGCAACAATACCAAAAGCCTTATTGATTACATTATTACTGACTGTTCAACTATAAACGACACTATAATTTGTGATAGCATAGTAAAAAGTGACCACTTTGCTACTCTAAGTCTATTAGGGCTTCATGTTGAAACTAAAAAGGTACCAGTACAGAAAAAATTTTGCGATAAAAAGAACTATAATGCACTTGATTTTAAACACTGCCTAGAACAACAAAACTGGCAAAAAATGTATGGTCAGAACAACTTGGATTCAATGCTACAAGTTTTCACTGAAAATTTTACTTCAGCACTTTCGAAAAGCGCTCCACTTGAAAAATGTTTTATCCGTAATGACAAAAATTTTTTTACATTAACAGACAAATGGTTAACTAGAAAATCAAGACAACTGGTGGTCGATCGAGATAGGTTTTTGAATGATAAAGACTATGAAAATTTCTTTGATCTAAAAAACCAGTTTAGTATTTCTAATGACAACGATTTCAACAGATTTCATAGAATTCTTATTGAAGCAGCAGAAAGTGACAGAAAAAAGTGGATGCTGATAAATGAAGTAAGAAACTCTGAAAAAACAAAACCCAGAATCTACAGTTTGAGAAATGTACTTGGTGATTATGTAACCCAGACAAAAAAATTGCTAACCTGTTGAACTATCGTTTCTCTACACTTGGGAAATTCCAAGGCCCTCAGCATCCACTACAGACTTTTGGGACAGGCAATCCTAAACAAAAAACTTTTAGCTTTCACTATGTAACGGAAAAAGACTGTCATGACGCAATTAGGGCACTGGGGAGAAATAAACGGATTGGACCATCCAACATTCTTGCATGGGCTATTAAAGACTCAAGCTCTGTCATTGTTCCTCATTTAAATTTCCTTGTGAACTACTGCATCAAATTATCTTGCTTCCCTAATGAGCTTAAACGAGCACATGTTGTACCACTATACAAGAAAGATGACCCTGAGGAACATAATAACTATCGCCCAATTTCCATTACCCCATGCCTTTCTAAGATCATTGAAACCATCTTGAGGGATCAAATTTGTCAGTACCTTCACGACAACAAATTACTAAGTAAAAATCAATATGGTTTTAGGAAAAAGTTTTCTACCATCGATTCCCTAATATTTTGCACAGAATTTATCAGAAACAAAACTGACATTAACAATTTTGTCACAGCAGCATTTCTTGACCTATCAAAAGCTTTTGATTCTATCAATTTTGACATTTTGGATATCAAGTTAGGCAACTTAGGTTTTGTTGAGAACTCAAAAAATCTCTTAAGAAGTTTCGTTACAAACCGCCGCCAATCTGTTGTACTACAAGATTGCATATCAGATGAACTAATGCTTCATAGAGGTGTACCACAAGGAACAGTACTTGGTCCGCTCCTATTTAATCTGTACATTAATGACATGGCAACAAGAGTTGACAATGAAACTGAACTCAAACAATATGCTGACGATACCGTTATTTTAACTTTTGATACCTCCATTGACAAAAGCAAAATCAAGTTAGAGCAAAATGCAAACAAACTTATTCGATTTTTTCATGAACATCACCTCACAGTTAATACCTCTAAACCTGAATTCATGATATTTGGTAAGAGCAAAAGAAAAGATTTCAGTGAACAGATAATTTTAAATTCAATTCCAATAGACGAGAAACCTGAAGTAAAATATTTAGGGGTTCACATAGACAGCAATTTAACGTTTCAAGAGGAAGTGAAACATATCTTACGAAAAATGGCCGGAGGAATAAAAACAATTTATGCTATTAGAAAATCAATTCCACAAAAACTATTGATACTTGTCCTAAATGCCCTAGTATTAAGTCACTTGCACTACTCAGCGGTTATCATTCACGCAATTGAGCAAAATTTAATAATGTCTCTTGAGAAACAGCTTAACTGGTCATTACGAGCAACCTTTTTTAGTCAGAAATTTGAATCTGTTCAAGATATTAAATGCAGTCGGAATATACTACCCGTAAAACTCTTTTTGAAAGCAAAAAGATTACAATACTTTTGGAAAATAAAAAAACAGTTACGACCTGCTTTTTCACCAACATCGGGACGTCCTTTAATCACCTGGAATCTTCATGAGTCTATAAGGACAGAAAAATTGTTCTGGGACCAAAAATTTTTCTCTATCAAAAGGCAAAACTCGTTTGTTAGATTAGCGATACTAGATTGGAATGAACTACCCAGCGAAATTAAAATCAAACAAGACAAAAAAAATTTCCCCAAGCAACTTAGAACTTTCTTCTCCTCAGCTTACAAAAGGAACCCTTTTTTGTGGAAGGTTACTTGTTCAACATGGCGTGACTTTAAATTTGGAAAATGAATTAGAACTACTGTTTCCTGGTTGGGTTGACTTTATAAACTTAATTAATTTTTATTTTGAGATATGCGACATAATTTGAATTTAACTCAATTTTTCGGTTATAATATGGAAATAATAAATCCATTTAAATAATTACACTGCCGGACTAATATCAATTGTACTCGTTGATGTGAATCGGAATTCAGTGTTTTTTTTTAAAGTTTAATAGCTTGTTTTCAAGTAATTTGATTTTATTAATTGTACAAACCAAACCTCAATACAACCAAAACTAATTTGATAAGTCCTTCAAATGTAAAACTGACAAAACAGACTTTCGAATGGTAAATTATTCAGGATAAGGCAAGAAAACTGTAAGTAACGTAACATCATGAGAACAACTACATCAAAAAACGGAAAATGTAGCAACATTTTTTGGCAGGGCTTGGTCTAAGATCGATCACCGAGATGTTTTTGAAACATAAAAATTTTAAGCCTAAAACAAGCGCAATCGATTTAGTATGTTAGTGGGTTCAAGGAAAATAATGTTATTTGCACTTTTTCTGAGCATTCTACGTTTAATAGAACGGATATAAGGCTTTCATGCGGTTAAAAATTACGTAAAAAAACTTTTGCTGCATAGCTTTACGTAGATTGCTCATTTCATTTCGTTTCATCGCTGCTCTTATTTACTCAGTAACAAAATGTCTGGATTTTTCCAGCCGAGTTATGACTGGCAACATTGCCAAAATATTCAAGGATGTATAAAGATTAGGAAGGAAAAAGAATCAGTGAGAGGATAATATCAGCGCTAGATTAATACATTAATTGAAAAATTTTTAAGAACAAGCACTCTGATTTTTTTGGACATTCTTTCATTAGGTTCTCTTAGACTGTTGAATTTTTACGATAAAATTTAGGTAGAATTTTTCAGGGGGTAGAATTTTTAAATGAAATTTAATCATTTTCTCATTCCAGCGACTGTTCTTACAGAGTTGAGTCCGTTGCCGTGGTTGGTTTTTTGTCGCCTCGAATTTGTTAACTTAGACTAAGTGGTATATCTTCATTGTAGAGTATTCCAATTTTTTGCCATTCCAAATGCATTGCCTTTAATAATTTGATTTTTTTTTATTTGTGCACTGTCGATATCATTTTTTTCATGTTTATCATAAATATTTTTTTTGTTTAATTTTTTGGTTCATTATTTTTATAAAGTTGATTGCTGTAAATCCCCCTTTGTAATGAAGTTATATATACAAGAAGAGCATAGGTTGAACCCAGTTAAGAGGTATTATGTTATTTTTATTACACATAACACGTTCTCGGCAATCGTCTTTTAAAACTTTGTTTTATAATTTTAGTTTTTTTCGCATGTTGACTTGAAATCTTTACTTTTCAATTTATGCGAACAAATCTGTTAGTGCACACTTTGAAGGTTTTACTTGGCCAACTAGGCGCTTCTATTTAGCAGTTTATCATATTAAGAGAGCAATTATGGTCATACAGCTGGTAATTATGTAAGTCTTTTCATCGCCAGGACACTAGCTTTTTATTGAAATCATCTGTAGAAAACCCTTCTAGGAAAAAGTGATTGTCCTCCATTTCAGATAAGCGAGAACAAGAAACACCCAATTGGTCAATTATTGGACGAACTGTTTGTGGTGTTCCGTGCAACTTATGGAGGGGAAGTTGATAGATTGGGAAGAGTTTACAGACGTCTGTTGCCTCATGCAATCTCAGAACTTAAGAGCCTAATTGCCAGATTCGCAGACACTTTGACATATCTGGCACCGTGTATTGATGCCAGGTAAATATCATTTCCAGATCCATTTCGTTTGGCGATTTAAGTTGGGCAAATTTGTTGCTTAGCAAATACTTGTTTGGGCCCATAAACTGATAGAAATCAGATAGAAAAAAATTGAAATGTCATTTTTTGCTTCTTCTCATATTATGTATTCAAATATAAAACAATTTTCCCCCAAATTAACAGATTCATAAATATGCGCTGGTGCAATTTTCGCCGTATCTCACGCAAAATCACTATAAAATAACCTAGGCTCTGTTCATGGGGGGAGGGAGGCTAGCGGAAAAGATTATTTCGATTATTCGGTTATTAACCCTCATTTGTGAAGGAGAGGTGGGAGGAGGGTGAAGTTATTTGCCCACTAAGCTTGAGGTTGTGTGGGTTGCACATAATATGCACCCTTTAGGCTCTAAGCTGGGTAGGGGGTTACATTGAAGATTCGATTTAAATCTCACACAAAGAGCGTGGAGATATACAGTTGTTGCAACCACATGACGAAATGATACTTTGATTGTCGATAAATATTATCAAATTTGGCTGGGCTGCTACAGATCACACAATACGGGATCTCTTTATGTATGCCAGTCAAACTTGACAAAAGATAAAACAAATCGAAGGCAAAGATATATGCCTAAGACCTGTCTGTGCTATAAGTCTCAATTTAAAATAGTTGGGGGGCTGAGAAGTTCAATTATTAAATAGATAGTTTAAATGAACAAGCTTACACTGAGTAGTATTAAACCGGGTTGAACTGTTACTTGATTGTGTTGTTAAGTGAGTGCGTCGTTGAAACTTCTTCCAGTCGATTTCTCACAAGTATGTTCTGTTGGAAAATTTGCTAAGTTGGAAATCTTTAATAAAATTTCTTCTCTGTTTAATTTTAGGAATTTATTTTGCAAGAAAAATGAAGCAGTTGTCTGCTGCTGGTCGTTGGCTCTGTTATTTGTCTCTCTAATTTTATTCCGTCCCACTTCGCTGAGAGAAACAATTAATTCCTCTCAGCTCCGTTTGGGCCGATAGGGAGCGAATCACAAACTCACGTTCATAGTGAGGTGCTTCTTAATTTTCCTATTGGCCGAGAAGGCAAGAGAATTAACTCTTTTTTATCTCACGGAAAAATTATTGAAACTCCAAAAAATAATAAAAATCTAAAAAGCTGAGAGCATCAATTATTGATTTCGTAGGCGCCTGTTTTCTGCTTTTCCCCTCTTCCAAAACCGCAACAATTATGGTTTTCTTGGGGGCTTTTTATGAGACTCTATTGTCTTTTCCCCTGAAGCAATCTGCTTCATCTTTATTGAATTTGGGGGGAAAGATCTGCATTGCAACTGTCAAAAGCAGAAGTAATTTAAATTAAAAGAAACTTTGGTTTTACAGGCCGCCTACGTTCAACAACGTACATTTTCTGTCCTGGATATAAGCGAGGAGATCCAGGCCTAAAGTTGTGTTATTTAAATAAGTCGAACCGAGTTGTTTAAATACTTGTGTACTGGTAGTCTTAATAAGCGTTAGTTTGTTTAGCGCGCGGCGAAAGAATGGTTAATTAGCGCCTAAATACGTTCGCTCTAATGCGGGATTAGTTATCCGTTCATTTGTAACGGCTCTCGTAATACTACAGCTCACCCCGATTTTTAAGATAGAAAAGAAAATGATTAAAAGAAAGAAATATACTGCATCGTATGTAATTTTATTGTGCTTGGGACATGTAAATGAGTTACTACAGGTTCAGACAGTTATAAAATTAATCGCAAAGGGCGATAATGGTATGCTATAGAATTAGTCGCAAAGGGCGATAGTATCATTTGTATATAAAGTTTATCGCAAATGGCGATAGGTACAAAAGATTTGCAAAGGGCGGCGGCCATGTCAGTTGAAAAATTCTGGCGGTAGGATGACCGGGCTCGTTACAGGACTGTCGCCGTCGTCCAATATATCAAACACTTCCACAACTTCTTCAGTTTGTATAGTCAGTTCCACAGGTGATGATGCCGCCATTTCCACAGGTTTTCTGTCTGTTTTCTTTTTGGCTTCTAGTTTGCGGCTTTCTTCTCGTTTATTTTTCCGAGTTTTCTTGTCCTTCATTTTTCTTAATTCGCGATTTAGCTCTTTAATTTTTTGCACTAGCTTCTTATTTTCAATTCCGAGCTTTTGATTCGCTGATGTGATTTCTAGATGTTTTTGTATGTACACCTTATTCAATTGTTTTAGATTGCTGTCTTCAGTCTTCTGAAGTTGTTTTGTAATCACATACTGACGTCTCCAGTAGTCATCGCTGGTAGTTTTTTCCTTCTCACTCCTTTTTGAGGTTCTCAAATTTTATTTGCAATTCTTGTAGTTCCTTTTTTTTTGATGAAGAGCTCTTGCTTGAAGCGGTTGTTTTCTGTGATGAGACTTTCCTTTGATGTTTCGCTACAATGGTCTTCTGCTGAAGGGAACGCGGTTGTAGCATCATAAGGGACGTTAATGTAGACATCCAGCTGGTGATTTCTTACGTTATACGTTTTCGTTTCTGGATCTCTGTTCTTTATCCTCCACGTGTTAGATTCACTGCTTAGGCTAAAATGTTTTACGAGTGGCAATTCGTCCGATTTCATGAAGCAATCCTCATTCGTAGCATCGTTTCTAACTTTCACCCGTTCTAATGTTGTGAATTTGTTGTAGTTTGCTTTGAGCGTGTATTTCAGATGGTTTAGAAATCTCGGGTTCTCAGGATTTAGGTCTGCCTCTCTGCTTCGTTGTACGTTCAAGCAGTAGTGTTTGTTTTTCCTATCTTCCTCAGATAAGAGGTCATCAATGTTGGCTAATTTTCGGATCTTTTCCGCATGGTTATTATTCAGAAAATGTGAGGGGCATCTTTTGCGGTTTATTTTCCAGTTAACTTCAGGGTCGTACTGGTTAGAAGTTGATGGAGTGTCCAGTTGTGGTTTAATGGGTGCAAACGGGGGAGTTGATGTTTTGCTTGGATGTTCATTTTTCCTAATTTGATTTGGGTGTGCTGCAGATTGTTCGTGGGGAGTGTAGATTGTTCGTGTAGAGGACATGTTGACAGTCTGATTTTGATCAGTTGTGGTGATCACACTCTTAAGTGTTGCTTGGCTGTTCATTGTGATGTGTGGGATCTAAAATTATTTTTGATTATTTTTCCTGTGTCTTAATTATCACACATTATGGTCTCTTTTCAAGTTTGCAATTGTATTGCTAATATATTCTATTGTAAAAAATATTTTTGTAAGGTTTTGTTGCTAACTGCTTTACTTAAAAATTATAATGCTAAATGCATTTGTTATTAAAGTTTGGTAGAAAAGTTTTTGTTTTGCTAAATGCAAATTTAACTTTAATAAAGGGAGGGAGGCAATAATAAAAAATTTTTTATACTTATGCCAGGCAAGCAGCCCTGGCACAAGTACGTCTTTCTCCGCTGCCCGGAGGTGTGAGTCTTGGGGCGTGCGTCACACTAACACGGCTGCAACGACCCGTGCAGCTGGGGAGACAACCTTGCTGAGCTGAAAGAAATTTTTTCGGGTCATTTTTGGAATTTTCAGTTATCGTGTTAGTGTTCTGAATTATTTAGGTTCAAAAGCCAGGGGGCAGGCTGGAGAAAGCTGAGGTAACCCCTTCCCGAGGAAAAGTTAAAAGAGAAAAAAAAAGATCGTTTGTACTTGAGTTGTTTTTGGTTTATTAGACAACGTCGTTTAAAAAAATTTTTGCAAATGGGACATCTTGTCAGCTTATTTATGCACACCCGACAGAATCGGTGTTTGTCATGTTGGGAAAAATGTGGGTGTTTTGTTACTCCTAATTCTGTTTTCATTTTTTTGCATAAATTGCAATGAAAGTAGGATGTGATAAGGACGGTAAGACAAGGTCGAAGACAAATGGGACCTTTAGGGTTTGGGTATCTTTTAAAAAGTGCCTTTCTGCAAGGAATACATACATAGTGAGGATTTTCTCTGGGAAATTGCTTATGTAGTTTTTCTACAATAACGGGTTTCCGTGAACATATGGGGCAGATAATGTCCTTATGGGGATAGAACCAACGGAAACCGTCGAATAGGGATTGTGAAAGACCCATCGAGTGACTGCTCTCTTATTTTCCTTAGATAGAAACAGGAAAACCTTTGAGAAACTGCAGTAGGATGAGATTAATGAGGAACGATGTGGCAAGCAAGAAAATTAGGATTAGGATAAATATTTTTGTGGATAGGTCTAGATTGGTCATTTTCAGTATCTGGAGAAAATTTGGCGAATTGCGGAAAGGAGGTAGTTATTAATAAAAAGGGATATTGCCAATGCGCATAAGAGAACAAATAGAGGAATAAACAATGTTATGGGTTGCATTTTGTCAATTCAATGAGTAGTGCAGAACTAGGGTGAAGGAGGTGACTTGCTCCTGGTAAAAACTGAGTTGAATTAGGGATATCGATTGGATTAAAAATAAAACTAGGGAAAGAAGTAAAATTTTGGATGTTCTTGGACGCATTTTAGATTATGTGGTTGTTTTTTCGCAACGAGGGCATAATTTATAATCTTCTACGCAAAATTTACAAAAGTTGACGGGCTCATGATCACTGTGATGAAACGTTTTTGCAACAGAATATTGAAATCTTGTTTGTTTGCAAATATCACATTGAAACCAGTTAAAGATTGAAAAGATAACATTAAATTTAGAGCATTTAGGACAAAACTCATAGCCCATATCTTTTATAACATATTGGTAACAGAGCAGACACATTACGTGGGGTAGTTCGTTAGGGGGGTTCTCGTGTAATTTCTTGAAAACAATTGTTTCACGTCTGCAGCATAAACAAATTAATGAGACCGGTTTGGATTCTATAGTATTGGTTTCTTTGTCAATTGTATTCATTTTTGAAAGATTGTTATTGGGAGGAATTATGGGACTGGCACGGTTGGAGGATTTGGTTGTCGATTATTTTGGGATTTTATTGTTTGGTCTATTACTAATATAATTATGAACATTAAAAAGTTGAAAGGAATACTTACAACTACGAGGAAAACGGTTAAAACGAAGGAGAAGGCTGCTGCAATAATCATAAGGGCCATTAATAAAAAATCAAGTAAAGTGTGGGTAAACATTTTGGATAGTCTGTGAACGTAGTTTTGAATTGAGGATTTTACCACGGGTTGTTTGGGTCAATTGTTTGTTTGCATCAAGGGCATTTAGTAGTTGTGCAAGTCATACACTGCAAACAAATTGATTTTTTAGGGTGTAGGCTTTTGAAGTGGCTGTGGCAAGTGGATAACTTTTTGATTTCTTGACAAGAATCACACTGGAAATAATGGCAATGACTGATTGTATAAATGGGAGTTACGCAAATGGGGCATTTAGGTTGGTTCCAATACTTAAATAATTCATTTCTACAGGGAATGCAAGCAAAATGGGGGGGGGGTTGACCGTTTGGGTTTTTGTGCAATTTTTTAAATTGACGACAAGGGAGGTAACAAATAGGACATTCGATTTTTGGGGTTGAGTCAATTTGTGGTTGCTGAGATAATATTTTCAAAGTGTTTCCCATTATATGGATAAATCAGAGAGATCTGGCTATACGACTTCTAATCCATGGTTTTCAAGTTCGTTGGCGATAGTTACATTTAGATCTGCAATAGCAAAAAAGGAATTCCAGTGTTTCTCGTTTGGATAGATGTAATAATGATTAATGCTACCTGTGCTTAGGAACATATAAGTTATTTTGATACATGCTTTATATTGTATAAAACAGATAGTAAACCATCTTTCTGCTTTAACAATTTTAACTTTTTCCTTACCAATAAACAAAATCATTTTATTTTTAACAATTTGGAGAGAATTGAGGGAAAAAGGGACAATTTGATTAGAAAAAAAAAGAAATAATGAGCAGGGGAAAAAATTTTTTTTTTGGGGAGAAAGTTATGTGAAGCAAATTACTTTACTGAAGAGCGCCCAAGTTGACTGGGAAATGCTCTTCGATATCAATGAGTGCAAGAAAGAATTCCCAGTGCATCATTCCCATGGTGACTCGAGTAGAACCCTCACATCCACGCTCGTAGTCTGTATAGTGTATAATTATACAGGGTTTAATCTCTGCTGTGGAAGTTTCAATGAAAGATCTCTCGAGGGACTCTACTTTGACTAGGCGCTCACCAAAGTGGAACAGCATTATAGAAGATCTAAATTAAAAGGGATTTTAGAACCATTTAAAGCTTGGGATATATTTATAAAGAATGTCCAATAGGGGGAAGATGGTGTTAAGGTAATGGTTCCATCAGTCCAAGTGTTTAAATATTCAAAATGGAGTATTAATTGTGGGATTACTCTGTTGCTTTTTGTCGTGACAAATGATTTTTCAAAAAATTGTATTTGTATAAGGCAGTTTTGGTATGAGAATATCATTGCTGCTTTTAATTGTTAATAGTTTCCAACTCTTTAAGGATTGAATCGTTTTGGCAAGAATCAGTCTTTTGCATATCAAAATAAATATTGTGAGGTACACAGTTTGGATTTTCTAGAATAAATAGGAAGAATTTCCAATGAACTGAGAGAGGATTAATACTTATTAAACAAATTTTTTCACTTTGGATTTCTTTGAGCGTTACTAGCATAGCCGGTACAGGAGTTGGGTATGCATCAAAAGATCGTTGAATTTTTTGTAACTCTACAAATTTATTGTTAACTGCAAATATCATAGTTTAGAATGATACCTAAGCAATGTAGATTGGATGTTGTACTTGAAATACCGAGTTCTCTTTGAATGCTAGAAAAATGGTGAATTCGGTGAACTGAGGATGAGTAATGAAAATAGTTAAAAGTCTGTAAATATTTGTCATGGGTTGTTTTGCGAAAGTCATTATACTTATAGCGGAAACATAGTATACGGCTAATAGCTCAAAATTTTAGTTTCCGATTCTGATTTGTAAGTTTCTATTAGTTAAATGAATCATGTTGCTGATCTAGCTCATTTGGCAAACTATTGGGGTCGAATTGTGCTAAATACACGAAATAATTCCAATACAACGAATGAGGGGTTAAAATCACAATATCGTTTTCCCAAGTGTCCCAAAACTCAAAATTTATAACAATTTGAGGGAAAATGTCTCCGTGTTGTTCTTCAAAGGTTTTCTTTATTTGATAAATTGTAACAAGTCTATCTTGAAACAAAAAGTACATCAATGGAAGCGTTTTAGTTGTTAATTAACTTAGTGTTCTTCATTTCAAAATAGGTATTAAAATAAATTCTAAAAAAAAGGATAAAAAGGAGTGTCAATTATTTCTAAAAACAGGATTATTGACAACGATTGATATTTATAGATAATATGTCAATCGGATTCACTGTAGCAAAATCGGAGTAGGGGAAGAGTGCAGGCAATAGCTAGATAAACATAGTTGGGATTACATAGTTGAAACTGGATTATAAGAAATAAAAAGAGAGAAAGAAATTCATACATGTCTCTCAATGTTGAACTTACAAGAGAATTCAAAATCTAGTAATATTTTTCTTCAGGTGCTTTGAAACAATTTCGTATTCGATTCCAATGTTTACAAAAGTAATTGTGTTATCAATCAGGGCTCTTAACAATGAGAAGTATTGAAAATTTGAATGTGGTACATCCAGATCAATGATGTCACTGAAGTAGAAAGATGCAACTCTAATAGTTACAGTAGTTTTCAAGGCGGAAATACTTGATAATATTTGTCCGGTGTATTGTCCAAATCGAATGAATAAAGCGTTAGGCTGTTTTATGAATTTGGGCTGCATAACATAGCATCCTTGAGGTGTATCTAAACAAGAGTCTAATACAAATAATTTTTATTATTTTTGAGACAAATTATTTTTTTATAAAAAGGATGATTTTTAGTCACAGCTTTAAGAAGGTGCCACCACACTTCGAATGGTTGCATCATTTTGTGGTTGTGGTTGATGTGACGCCAGACTTGGGTATTCTGCTTTATTATTTTCTGTATGACAATGCTCATCAATTTTATTTTCTCTTGGTTGATCCTCAACGCATTTGTAGGTTTTTTCTATTGTGCTGTAAGGTTGATAATTACTAAGCGGTAAAAAATGATTGTTGTTCTGTGGGGCCGACGGTTTGGTTTCGTTAGAGAATACCAGTGTAAAGAACGATAAGATACAAAGATTATATGTTGCTCCTAAAAGAATTTTCCAAAAACCCATTGTTTTGTTGGATATTTTGTGGATTTCGAACGCTCTTATGATTGTTACGATTACATCAGTTAAGAATTTTATGCACAAGAAACAAGCAAAATAAACTCCAATTTTTTCCAGATAAAAAGTGATGATTCCAAAAGTGCCTTTGAACTGGTCTGTAAAAAATGTAAGTGAAAGAAGAGAATCTAGATAAATTTGTCTGTTAATTCCCATTGCTGACGCATAGATATCTTTTTGAGAATAGTCTATGCTTCTTCCTTCTAGAACTTCTCTTGAAATTTTTGTCAAAACAGATTTTGAAGCTTCCGAATGCAAGATATTGTCCCAAAACGATTTAAGCTGATTTGGTGTGTAAATTCCGGCACGTTGCGATTCGTAACCGGTAAATTTTGGAATAGAACTAATAACTCTTGAAGAGAATATTTTTGGCGGTTGTAAAGGAACAGGTGCTGGCATCAAATGGTACCATGAATTTTCATTATCAATATCTAATTGGTAGGCATTTTTGTAGCCTCCAACACAATCTACTTCGTTTGCAAAAGGGTAGGTTTGTCGAGTAATTGGGTCGACGAGCATTGTCCTACCATCATAATGAATAGGAATCCTATCATAACACTGTTCAAGAACCTGAAGTGGTGAGTTTCGTTTTGGACAGTGGTACAGCCAACCTATGCTACCATCTGTGTCTAAGAACATCGAGCGGTTGCCGGTTAACATGTATCCAGCTAAACGATTATTTTGGATAGCCTGCATAAGTATCATTTGTTTCTGAGTTCGATCAAGTTCGCATTGCTCTATGACCAAGCCTTTCCATGCTTGTTTTATTTGCATGTAATTATGATATTTGACAAAATCCATTTTTACCGCAAGGTTAAGATCATAGTCTAACTTGTCTTTGTCTAAGTGTTCCCATGCAACAAAACCATTGTCGGATGTTCGGATCTGTTCATCTGAAGGCTTCCTATTAAACCCATTTACACTTAGGCTTTTTGCGTTTGTGAAAATCTCTTAGTAACTATACAATTTTCCGGTGCCTCCCAATTGTATGCAAAGGGGTCGAGTGATGTCGAATGACAACCTCCTTCTGAGAGGGCACAAGGAAGTTTTAGTCCTTGACTGTTATAGACAGTTCTGTCATTAAGATCAATATCGAGTACAGTTTCTTGCATCAGGGTTTCAAAAGAGAAATGTTTAATTTGACCTCGATTATCACAAGATGTTGATGATTCACCTTCAAGATCAACTCCCTGGTTTTTATAGGAGACAGTTTTTATTCCATGTTTTATGTCAATTTCCATTTCATCATCGTCAAATTCGGTAACAGTAATTTTTCCAGTTTTATTAGCATTTAGGCATTGTTCGGGTGAAACAATAATATCGTATGTTATTATTGGAGCGTTGTGTTCAATTGATGAATGGGAAAACATACCACAATTATAACGAATGAGCATTGCAGTGACTTTGCACATAAGAGCTTTAACAAAGATCCGATAAGACCGTTGATAAAGTGTTACATGTGTATCAACCATCTGAATGTTTTCGGGTGTAATTTTGCAAGGAGAGACTTGTGTTAAAGCATACATTTTATTTTCTTTCATTTTACAACAGTCATAATGAATGACCCTAAGTTTGTTAGATACGTCATTAATATCCTCAAAAGGAGGTCCAGTAGCGTTAATAACTATGGAAAGAGTACAAAAGTAGAAAAGACTTATAAGTAAATAAGAAAAATAGAGTTTTTCAAAACAAGGATATCTTTTCATCCTGTTCTTTTTTTAGCGCTTCAATTCGGGAATTAAGGCTATGAGTTGTAGTAATAGGCACTGCCAGTAAATGTTGACTGGATTTATTGCTACCTAAAACAAAGTTAAGTAAATCCGGCTTGATAGCGTGATGGCGGCTTGGCCGAGCGACTAGAAGTTCGCCTTTTATTGTTATTATTTTCTAAAGTTTGTAAATTAGAAGGTCCTTGTTCCGATGTATTAGGGCGAAGAGAACTTAAATTAGGGTCTAGAGGTATTCTAGAATTGTGCTGTGGGCAAGGAGTTGAACTTCTTGTTCGACTACCGCTAGGCAGTTGTGTTTGGACTGGAGGTGGGTTGTCACGACCACCTGAACTTGCTTCGTTGAATCCAGAATCGAAATTGATAGGAGTTCGGTCAGGGTCGAAGTTCTGCACAGGGGAGTCTCTTCGTATGAAATTCTCCACGGGGAAATATTCGGTTTTAGTGGGGCTTTGGAAGGAGAATTTAGTCAAGAGACTGTTGAGTTTATTTATCTGACTTGTCATTAGATTATTATAAAATGTGTCACAATTATTTTTATCTATACCATATTCTAGGGTTAACTCTGTTATAGTTTCAGTAGCTGGGTAGTACTTGACTAGGTGATTTCTATGAGCGACCTTCCTGGTGGCCGGGTTGCTATCTAAAGTTAATTCATAGTTAACATTGGTTAGTTTTTTTCTACAGTATAAGGACCTGATCTCAGTTCATGTAGTTTTTTTGACTTTCCTAACTCAATTTGATGGTTTTCCATTAGAACTTTTTGTCCAACCTCAAGTGGCTTGCCTAATTTGTGTTTGTCTCTATGTTTATGTGCGCGGTTATTGTTTTCTAAGCTCTTTTTATAAGCGTTATTGTATATTTGTTTGAATTGGTTTTTTCGCATAAGCAACGAATTGTTAATAGTCGGTTTTAGAAGTTTGTCAATTTCGGTGTTTTTTGAATTTTGCAAGGTATGCCTGTGAAGAGGCAGGTCTTTGCAAAACTCGGAAGAGCATGTGAGTTGTGAATTTCTTAGGAGTCCTAACTTAAGTGACAGAGGTATCTGTGGTTTTTGTCCGAACACAATTTCATAAGCTGAGATTCCAGTACTAGCATTTGGAACCGTGTTATGAGAAAAAGCAAATTTTGGTGCTAGTTCGTCCCATTTACCTCGAGCTTGTTCTAGAAAAATTCGGAAATGTGCTCCTAGATGTTTGTTTTGGATCTCGACTTTACCATTATTCCAAGGCGCATAAGCAGTTCGTGGTGCGGGTGTTATACCTAATTCATGAATGTAACTCGCAAAATCTTGGTTCATGAATGCCGAACCCTTATCATTAACAAGTTTTTGTGGTATTCCAAAAGACAAGATGAACTTTTCTAAAGCTTTTATGGTGTCTACTGCGTCTGTGGAACCTACAGGGTATACTTAGATGAAACGCGAAAATGAATCGACAATAACTAAACAATGGTGTTTACCGTTTGATGGAGGATTTAAAGGTCCTTTGTGATCAATATGGACCGTATGAAAGGGGAATGGGACTGTATCAGTCCACTTTTCGAGAGGTGTTTCATGGATGTCTCTCCGTTTTTGTTTATTTTTTTCGCATTCAAGGCAATCAGCAATTAGGTTTTCAATCCATTTATACATTCCGGGCCAATAAAAAAATCGTTTTACATTAGCAAGTGTTTTATCTAAACCTACATGACCTGACAGTTCACAATGAGCTAGCTGAAAAACTTTAAAGAACAATGACAGTGGTACACAAATTTTTAAGTATTCAATATGTGGTTCGTCTGTTTGTTGTTGAATTCATAAGATGTTGCCTACAAAACTCAGTTTTTCAAAGTTATTAATGTATGACATTATGGCTTTAGATTGTCGGAATTCAATTTTCTTTTCATCTTTGTTATTGTTCGTCCTTAATTGGCGAATTTGTTGTATCACTGGGTCTTTTAATTGTTCTTGACAAATTACCGATGTATTTAAATCAACTTCTTTAGAGAAGATTGTCAGTTTATCGATGAGTTCTCTTGCATCTTGTATTTTTGTATTTTCGGGAAATTTTTTTGCTAATTCGGTTTTGTCTATACAAGTGCTAATTTTCACGAGAAAAACTTTATCGTATTTTAGAGGGAATCTGTACTCCGAGTCTGTGGTATTAGTTTGATCAATGTAGAGTTTGTCAAAATCTAATTCCGGTGACTGGTTCTCATTGAACAATTCAAATTCCGAAATTGGGTCAAAATTTTGTTCGGTTATCCCTTCATCAGGGTAGGAATCAATTTCTGTATAATGATCAGACGTTTCGTCTTCCTCCTGTTCTGATACAGGGGTTATTTCATGTTTGCGGTGCCGCCTATAGTGGTTAATTGATGAACCATACGAGAAATCTTCCGAAATATTGTTTATTGAGCAAAGTCTGTTTTGATTATTGTCGTACTATTGCTTTACCATTTTGTCATATTTGAAAATGAATTTGTCGGTACCCGTTATGCTTTGTTTAAGGATTGGAAAAAAGTCATCTGCTGGTCCCTTTTCATTATCACGCAAAATGAAGTATTTTTCCTCGTTACCATGCTCGTCGTAAAAACTAATGTCTTTTGGTATCTTTTTGTGCTTAAGTTGATACTTGTCCAGATCTTTAAGTTTTACATTGCGACTTAGGATGTCGGGAAAAGCTAAGTTTTTTCCTTCAGTCCAAATAATTTTCAAGTTCTGAAATTGAGATATTACTAACTGGTATCTAAAAAACCTGTGAGAGAGTTTTCCTCTTCTACCCCATAGATACATTAAAGGCTTATGGTCTGTGTACACATATACGGGATGGGGAGAACCAATTAGGTAATGCTCATAAGTTTGTAATGCCGATATTACACCGCAAAGTTCGCGTGCTGTGGTATTCATTTTTTGTTCCTCTTTAGTGTAAATTCTAGAATTAAAAGACACTATTCGTTTCCCTTCTGGAAATTCTTGAACGAGAATAGAGCCTACTCCTATAGAAGAAGCGTCTACATGCACGTGGAAAGGGTATTTAGTATCAGGTATTGCTAAGATAGTATCTTCGCTAATCCTGTTTTTAATGTCGTTAAACAGTGTTTCATGTTCTGTTGTCCAGACAAATTTAGTTTCCGTGCGGGTTAGGTCATAAAATGGTTTGCAGTCAACATGCAAATTTTTGATGTACATGCTGTAGAATCCTAAGGAACCTAGAACTCTCATGACATCACGTTTGTTTTCAGGCGACTTAAGTGCTTTTAAATCTGCTAATCGCTTCTTGACTGGTTGTATCCCATCTTTACCTACTACATGTCCCAAGAACTGTACTTTCCTAAGGAAAAATTTAGTCTTTTCAGGTTGAGCTTTCAACCCTGATTTCCTTAAAAGTTCATGGTACTTGTCAATTATTTCAAACATTTCGGTTTCATCTTGCGCTTGCATGATGGTGTCATCAATGTAGGTTATAGCTTGTTTTTTTCTAATTAATGGTGCAAAATGGATAGTCATTATACGACTGAAGAAATTAGGTAGACCGCATAGGCCGTAAAATCCGCGTTCAAATGTGTATTGCTTTGGACCAATTACAAAACTTACCAGCTGTTTGGTTTACTCAGTTAGAGGGACTTGGTTATAGGCTGAACAAAGATCACTGGTTGTGAAGAAATTACCTTTTAATCTAGTTAATAGACTTCCGATTGGTTCGAGTGGCCATGAATATCGACTACGGTCTGTTATTGAATTCAGATATCGGGCATCTATAACCAGTTTTACTGTGTTCCCCTTGGGTAGGATTATGATTGGATTAATAAATTCTGATCCCATTTCTTTATCATTACCCATTTCCCGGATTATACCTGTTTTACACAGTTGTTCCAAAAGGTTTTCTAGTTTTTCCTGATAATGTAATGGTACTTTGGATGGTCTTTGTTTTGTCAAATCTGTTAAGTTTTTCTTTGGGAAGTTCAACGGGTCTGATATTCTCATCAGTTGTTTCTAATTGTGGCTTAAGATCCTTGAGGTCCTCGCTAAAGTCTGTTTCTAATTCGTAGTTGTTGGTAAAATCTTGTTGCCTTTTTCGCTTTTCTGTTTTCTTTTGGTTTTCCGGAGTTTTGCTTGCAAAGAAATTTTGAATTTTTGAAATTTTTGGACCTTGTTTTTCACTAACACGGAATATTTGATCCCAATTAGTGTCACTATTCATTAGGTGGTTTATGAATGCAACGTTGTCAACTACAGAAAATTCTGGGTCTTGTCTAATTTCAATGTCTTCTAAAGTGTGCCCAATAGGACTCTTTTGGATGACAACCTTGTTGTTTTGAGGATTGTTTAGCATTATTGGTAATTCCTTTTCTTTTCTAAAACACTGAACGTTGTAAGTATAAATTCCTTGAGCTTGCAGTTCACTTCCAATTACAAAGGAAGTTCCCTTTCTGAAGAATTCATTCGGAGGTCTAATTGATATTACTCGAGTTGATTTTGGTGCTAATGGTAGTTGCTGGTCAAGAGTTACAATTTTGTAAGAGCTAATGTATGGATAGCTTTTC
Source organism: Convolutriloba macropyga (assembly GCF_964194025.1). NCBI lineage: Eukaryota > Metazoa > Xenacoelomorpha > Acoela > Convolutidae > Convolutriloba > Convolutriloba macropyga. The sequence goes on from NC_134482.1 coordinate 16,407,438, forward strand.
GTTTGGTATCTGGATAATGTGACGGCTACTTCAGGGTAAGTTTTTAAATCAATTTTTGGAGTGGTTAGGTCAATAGATTTTACTGTAGATTCAAGGAAATCCATTCCCAACAAATTCGGCTTTCAACCATCTTTGGCTGAAACCCGTGTGGTAACTTCCACTTGATACTTTCCTTCAATGTCGAAAGAATCTTTGAAAGTAATTTGACCTAGAAGTTTTAGTTTCTCACCATTAACCGCTAAGTATGATTTTTTGAGGCTTTCATCTCAATGTGTTGTAATTTACATAGTTCAAGATAAGTGTGGTAATTAATTACAGAGCTTGATGCTCCTGTGTCCAATAAAAACTGTGTTTCTAAGCCGTTTTTTTTATTTTTGTCTCCGACGGATTGGTATTAATTAATATAAATATGTGAGTAACTTGCTTTGTTATCAGTAGCGTTTATGAACGGAGACCTGTCTAGTTTAAATACTCGTCGTTGTGATTCTCATTATTGTAATAGTCTCTGGAAGTTTCACTGGTAAAGTGAACTCGAGGGCTTCGCCCTTCACTGTTATCTCTTGAATGGGTATTATGGTTTTGTCTAGTAGGTGTCCTATCCCGGTCATGGTCTCTACTCCTATCACGATATCGATTATCTGATCTTGGAGGACCGTTGCTTTGTCTATCCCTACTATTTTGCCTATTGTTATCTCTGTAAGAGTTGTTTCGATGGTTATTTTGTCGTTCCTGTAATCGGTTATCGTAAGAAGATGATCGGTAATAGTTTGAAGAGTTTGATGGGTACGGTGATCGATGTCGGTAGTCTGATCTAGAGTTGTTTTGATAATTGGATTGATTTTGGTTATAACTATTTCTCTGTCTGTCCCTAGAATTTCGATTGTCATAATTGTTTGATTTGTAATTTTGTTGACCTGGTGAATGGCTCCTACTACGTTTATAATTATCCGTGAACTTTTCTCGTTGTTGAGGTGGGTTTCGGTTTTCGTTTTTAAAGTCCTTGTACTTAAAGCAGAAAGCTATTGTGTGACCTGAACGTTTGCAAAACTTGCAGAATCTTGTCTGGTTTTGTTTGAATCTGGGATTGTCGTTGTTGTATGTTGCGTTTATTTTATGATCTTTCATTAGATTTGCAATTTCTGTGAGTTGGTTTTTTAACCCTTCTATTTCTATTTTATTGTCGATACTACTTGAGGCAGTACCCGTGAATTCACTGCTAACAGAAAAACTTAAGTCTTTAGTTGCTACTTGATCCTGTAATTGTTGCCAAGTTGTAGCTGGGTTTTCTATTAACCGCTGATGTGACTTTTGCTTGAGTGCAGGTGGCTTTAATCCTCTTACAAAGTACTCCATACACTTAGCGTTGCGCTGGTCGTTGTTAAAATCTGGATCTGGCCATCCTTTTTCAACTGCTTTTGTTATTCGGTGTGTATAGCTTTTTATCAATTCATCTGGTTGCCTTTTAATACTCTCGACTTCAATTCTTTTCCTATACTTGTCTTTTGCATCAGTAAAACGGTCAATGAACTGATTTCTAACTTCGTTCCATGCTTAACCTGGTGCTAATGTTTCAAACCATTGGGCTGCGGGCCCACGCAAAACCGAACCAAACAACGCTTTTTGTCTAGTGTCTTATGCTGCTTTATCTGACTTGTCATTAGATTATTATAAAATGTGTCACAATTATTTTTATCTATACCATATTCTAGGGTTAACTCTGGTATAGTTTCAGTAGCTGGGTAGTACTTGACTAGGTGATTTCTATGAGCGACCTTCCTGGTGGCCGGGTTGCTATCTAAAGTTAATTCATAGTTAACATTGGTTAGTTTTTTTCTACAGTATAAGGACCTGATCTCAGTTCATGTAGTTTTTTTGACTTTCCTAACTCAATTTGATGGTTTTCCATTAGAACTTTTTGTCCAACCTCAAGTGGCTTGCCTAATTTGTGTTTGTTTCTATGTTTATGTGCGCGGTTATTGTTTTCTAAGCTCTTTTTATAAGCGTTATTGTATATTTGTTTGAATTGGTTTTTTCGCATAAGCAACGAATTGTTAATAGTCGGTTTTAGAAGTTTGTCAATTTCGGTGTTTTTCGAATTTTGCAAGGTATGCCTGTGAAGAGGCAGGTCTTTGCAAAACTCGGAAGAGCATGTGAGTTGTGAATTTCTTAGGAGTCCTAACTTAAGTGACAGAGGTATCTGTGGTTTTTGTCCGAACACAATTTCATAAGCTGAGATTCCAGTACTAGCATTTGGAACCGTGTTATGAGAAAAAGCAAATTTTGGTGCCAGTTCGTCCCATTTACCTCGAGCTTGTTCTAGAAAAATTCGGAAATGTGCTCCTAGATGTTTGTTTTGGATCTCGACTTTACCATTATTCCAAGGCGCATAAGCAGTTCGAGGTGCGGGTGTTATACCTAATTCATGAATGTAACTCGCAAAATCTTGGTTCATGAATGCCGAACCCTTATCATTAACAAGTTTTTGTGGTATTCCAAAAGACAAGATGAACTTTTCTAAAGCTTTTATGGTGTCTACTGCGTCTGTGGAACGTACAGGGTATACTTAGATGAAACGCGAAAATGAATCGACAATAACTAAACAATGGTGTTTACCGTTTGATGGAGGATTTAAAGGTCCTTTGTGATCAATATGGACCGTATGAAAGGGGAATGGGACTGTATCAGTCCACTTTTCGAGAGGTGTTTCATGGATGTCTCTCCGTTTTTGTTTATTTTTTTCGCATTCAAGGCAATCAGCAATTAGGTTTTCAATCCATTTATACATTCCGGGCCAATAAAAAAATCGTTTTACATTAGCAAGTGTTTTATCTAAACCTACATGACCTGACAGTTCACAATGAGCTAGCTGAAAAACTTTAAAGAACAATGACAGTGGTACACAAATTTTTAAGTATTCAATATGTGGTTCGTCTGTTTGTTGTTGAATTCATAAGATGTTGCCTACAAAACTCAGTTTTTCAAAGTTATTAATGTATGACATTATGGCTTTAGATTGTCGGAATTCAATTTTCTTTTCATCTTTGTTATTGTTCGTCCTTAATTGGCGAATTTGTTGTATCACTGGGTCTTTTAATTGTTCTTGACAAATTACCGATGTATTTAAATCAACTTCTTTAGAGAAGATTGTCAGTTTATCGATGAGTTCTCTTGCATCTTGTATTTTTGTATTTTCGGGAAATTTTTTTGCTAATTCGGTTTTGTCTATACAAGTGCTATTTTTCACGAGAAAAACTTTATCGTATTTTAGAGGGAATCTGTACTCCGAGTCTGTGGTATTAGTTTGATCAATGTAGAGTTTGTCAAAATCTAATTCCGGTGACTGGTTCTCATTGAACAATTCAAATTCCGAAATTGGGTCAAAATTTTGTTCGGTTATCCCTTCATCAGGGTAGGAATCAATTTCTGTATAATGATCAGACGTTTCGTCTTCCTCCTGTTCTGATACAGGGGTTATTTCATGTTTGCGGTGCCGCCTATAGTGGTTAATTGATGAACCATACGAGAAATCTTCCAAAATATTGTTTATTGAGCAAAGTCTGTTTTGATTATTGTCGTACTATTGCTTTACCATTTTGTCATATTTGAAAATGAATTTGTCGGTACCCGTTATGCTTTGTTTAAGGATTGGAAAAAAGTCATCTGCTGGTCCCTTTTCATTATCACGCAAAATGAAGTATTTTTCCTCGTTACCATGCTCGTCGTAAAAACTAATGTCTTTTGGTATCTTTTTGTGCTTAAGTTGATACTTGTCCAGATCTTTAAGTTTTACATTGCGACTTAGGATGTCGGGAAAAGCTAAGTTTTTTCCTTCAGTCCAAATAATTTTCAAGTTCTGAAATTGAGATATTACTAACTGGTATCTAAAAAACCTGTGAGAGAGTTTTCCTCTTCTACCCCATAGATACATTAAAGGCTTATGGTCTGTGTACACATATACGGGATGGGGAGAACCAATTAGGTAATGCTCATAAGTTTGTAATGCCGATATTACACCGCAAAGTTCGCGTGCTGTGGTATTCATTTTTTGTTCCTCTTTAGTGTAAATTCTAGAATTAAAAGACACTATTCGTTTCCCTTCTGGAAATTCTTGAACGAGAATAGAGCCTACTCCTATAGAAGAAGCGTCTACATGCACGTGGAAAGGGTATTTAGTATCAGGTATTGCTAAGATAGTATCTTCGCTAATCCTGTTTTTAATGTCGTTAAACAGTTTTTCATGTTCTGTTGTCCAGACAAATTTAGTTTCTGTGCGGGTTAGGTCATAAAATGGTTTGCAGTCAACATGCAAATTTTTGATGTACATACTGTAGAATCCTAAGGAACCTAGAACTCTCATGACATCACGTTTGTTTTCAGGCGACTTAAGTGCTTTTAAATCTGCTAATCGCTTCTTGACTGGTTGTATCCCATCTTTACCTACTACATGTCCCAAGAACTGTACTTTCCTAAGGAAAAATTTAGTCTTTTCAGGTTGAGCTTTCAACCCTGATTTCCTTAAAAGTTCATGGTACTTGTCAATTATTTCAAACATTTCGGTTTCATCTTGCGCTTGCATGATGGTGTCATCAATGTAGGTTATAGCTTGTTTTTTTCTAATTAATGGTGCAAAATGGATAGTCATTATACGACTGAAGAAATTAGGTAGACCGCATAGGCCGTAAAATCCGCGTTCAAATGTGTATTGCTTTGGACCAATTACAAAACTTACCAGCTGTTTGGTTTACTCAGTTAGAGGGACTTGGTTATAGGCTGAACAAAGATCACTGGTTGTGAAGAAATTACCTTTTAATCTAGTTAATAGACTTCCGATTGGTTCGAGTGGCCATGAATATCGACTACGGTCTGTTATTGAATTCAGATATCGGGCATCTATAACCAGTTTTACTGTGTTCCCCTTGGGTAGGATTATGATTGGATTAATAAATTCTGATCCCATTTCTTTATCATTACCCATTTCCCGGATTATACCTGTTTTACACAGTTGTTCCAAAAGGTTTTCTAGTTTTTCCTGATAATGTAATGGTACTTTGGATGGTCTTTGTTTTGTCAAATCTGTTAAGTTTTTCTTTGAGAAGTTCAACGGGTCTGATGTTCTCATCAGTTGTTTCTAATTGTGGCTTAAGATCCTTGAGGTCGTCGCTAAAGTCTGTTTCTAATTCGTAGTTGTTGGTAAAATCTTGTTGCCTTTTTCGCTTTTCTGTTTTCTTTTGGTTTTCCGGAGTTTTGCTTGCAAAGAAATTTTGAATTTTTGAAATTTTTGGACCTTGTTTTTCACTAACACGGAATATTTGATCCCAATTAGTGTCACTATTCATTAGGTGGTTTATGAATGCAACGTTGTCAACTACAAAAAATTCTGGGTCTTGTCTAATTTCAATGTCTTCTAAAGTGTGCCCAATAGGACCCTTTTGGATGACAACCTTGTTGTTTTGAGGATTGTTTAGCATTATTGGTAATTCCTTTTCTTTTCTAAAACACTGAACGTTGTAAGTATAAATTCCTTGAGCTTGCAGTTCACTTCCAATTACAAAGGAAGTTCCCTTTCTGAAGAATTCATTCGGAGGTCTAATTGATATTACTCGAGTTGATTTTGGTGCTAATGGTAGTTGCTGGTCAAGAGTTACAATTTTGTAAGAGCTAATGTATGGATAGCTTTTCGTTTGGTATCTGGATAATGTGACGGCTACTTCAGGGTAAGTTTTTAAATCAATTTTTGGAGTGGTTAGGTCAATAGAATTTACTGTAGATTCAAGGAAATCCATTCCCAACAAATTCGGCTTTCAACCATCTTTGGCTGAAACCCGTGTGGTAACTTCCACTTGATACTTTCCTTCAATGTCGAAAGAATCTTTGAAAGTAATTTGACCTAGAAGTTTTAGTTTCTCACCATTAACCGCTAAGTATGATTTTTTGAGGCTTTCATCTCAATGTGTTGTAATTTACATAGTTCAAGATAAGTGTGGTAATTAATTACAGAGCTTGATGCTCCTGTGTCCAATAAAAACTGTGTTTCTAAGCCGTTTTTTTTATTTTTGTCTCCGACGGATTGGTATAAATTAATATAAATATGTGAGTAACTTGCTTTGTTATCAGTAGCGTTTATGAACGGAGACCTGTCTAGTTTAAATACTCGTCGTTGTGATTCTCATTATTGTAATAGTCTCTGGAAGTTTCACTGGTAAAGTGAACTCGAGGGCTTCGCCCTTCACTGTTATCTCTTGAATGGGTATTATGGTTTTGTCTAGTAGGTGTCCTATCCCGGTCATGGTCTCTACTCCTATCACGATATCGATTATCTGATCTTGGAGGACCGTTGCTTTGTCTATCCCTACTATTTTGCCTATTGTTATCTCTGTAAGAGTTGTTTCGATGGTTATTTTGTCGTTCCTGTAATCGGTTATCGTAAGAAGATGATCGGTAATAGTTTGAAGAGTTTGATGGGTACGGTGATCGATGTCGGTAGTCTGATCTAGAGTTGTTTTGATAATTGGATTGATTTTGGTTATAACTATTTCTCTGTCTGTCCCTAGAATTTCGATTGTCATAATTGTTTGATTTGTAATTTTGTTGACCTGGTGAATGGCTCCTACTACGTTTATAATTATCCGTGAACTTTTCTCGTTGTTGAGGTGGGTTTCGGTTTTCGTTTTTAAAGTCCTTGTACTTAAAGCAGAAAGCTATTGTGTGACCTGAACGTTTGCAAAACTTGCAGAATCTTGTCTGGTTTTGTTTGAATCTGGGATTGTCGTTGTTGTATGTTGCGTTTATTTTATGATCTTTCATTAGATTTGCAATTTCTGTGAGTTGGTTTTTTAACCCTTCTATTTCTATTTTATTGTCGATACTACTTGAGGCAGTACCCGTGAATTCACTGCTAACAGAAAAACTTAAGTCTTTAGTTGCTACATGATCCTGTAATTGTTGCCAAGTTGTAGCTGGGTTTTCTATTAACCGCTGATGTGACTTTTGCTTGAGTGCAGGTGGCTTTAATCCTCTTACAAAGTACTCCATACACTTAGCGTTACGCTGGTCGTTGTTAAAATCTGGATCTGGCCATCCTTTTTCAACTGCTTTTGTTATTCGGTGTGTATAGCTTTTTATCAATTCATCTGGTTGCCTTTTAATACTCTCGACTTCAATTCTTTTCCTATACTTGTCTTTTGCATCAGTAAAACGGTCAATGAACTGATTTCTAACTTCGTTCCATGCTTAACCTGGTGCTAAGGTTTCAAACCATTGGGCTGCGGGCCCACGCAAAACCGAACCAAACAACGCTTTTTGTCTAGTGTCTTATGCTGCTTGCAAGCCAGCATCCGCAGGATCTCTTGTTCCTAGTGAGAATTGGATTTTTCTTTGTATTAAACTAAAGAATTCCTGGGCATCTTCAGATGGATCTAAACCTGTAAATTTCTCTAACGCTATGTCGGGGTACGCAACAACGTTCGCTGCCATGTTTTATTTTAGTGTACGAAAAGAATATTTTATACGAAAGTGTTATTAGTTTGGGTAATTAGTGTAGGAAATATTTTTGTTATAACACTTAAGTAATAAATTGCTAATACTAAAGTAGAAAGTTGAACTGTTTGTTTTGTAATATGAATTTTATTTGTTTAGGACCGTTTAATGATTGTATTTTAAATTCAAAGTTTTTGCCGTTATCAGTGCTAAAAATTTCAACCCAAGAGTAAATATCGGTTTGCTCAACGGTAAAATTTATTAACCAAGGATAAGTGCTTTCAGAGTGTTTAAATTCAACAGAGTATTGGTGAAATCTGTTTATTTTTGAAAATCTAATTTGTGTGACAAATTCTGTTTTTATAAGTAATTTAACTCTATCTGGTAAACTCGGATCGTCAGGAGAAAAGTTGATGTATTTGGGTTTAATGATTTTTAAGATTTTTAAACCAAACGGGGAAATTTTATTTTGGTGGCTCATCCACACACAAGATGATAACGTTTATGCTAATTCTATTACACTGTTCTGATTTCTTAGAGCACACAAAAGTTCATTAAAGTTTGGGTTGGTCCACTTGTAAGTTATATAGATTTCAGTTTCTGTTTCGCTAGAAGAGTGATGGTAAATGCATAGAAAGTTTCTGTTCTGGTCAGTTAAATAATATGAAACTTTGCCTATTTTGTTATGTACTTTAATACTTATATTTAGATCTTGAACGTTTAATATATGACATATAAATAACATAGAACAATTGTTTTTGTTGTTTTATTAATGTATTTTTGTATGAAATTACACAGAAGACAGTATAAAAACGTTTAGTACGGGATGTTTAGTACATCAGTAGTAGTATTTTTGTAGCTATTATTGTGTTTAAATATTGTTTCTAAAGTGCTTAAGTCTGTTAATGACCGTATTTTAACATGAGACAACAACTTTTCTATGATAAATTTGTGTACAAATTGGGTTAAAAAGGCTAGTTTACGCTCTTTTAATTAATTATTGGCTAAATTTTCTGCGGGAATCTCGATCACACTGTTTTTAGTTTTTAACAAAGTTAGTAAATTCTGAAAATTAGGGTTCTCAGATGCTTAAATTATACAAAAATCGGCGGGAGAATTATGTTCAAACACGTAGAAAATAGCTAAGAAAGTAATTCCGTCAGTAATAAACCGTGTTATTTTACCCTTTCTAGTGTTTTCTATTGCTGTTAGATTAAGATGTTCTACAATAACTATTCCAGTTTGGTCCATGCACTGTTTAAAACCTCTATTGGTGAAATTGTACTTGTGAAACCGGTTAAAATGGGTGAATTCTCATCAATTTATGTTATTTTCAGGCTAAAAATCTATGTTGGGGGGATAAAATTTAGTTTAAAACCCGTTATTCTTTGTTAAATTTGAGCCTTATTGAGATTTATGTGGTCAAAACTTTGTTAATATTTACTAATTTTGTGTAAAAATGACGTTAATATGGCTATTTTCTTGAGTAATATTGGTTAAAATTGGATAAGAATGATGTTTTTAAGGCTTAAATGTGATTAGTATCCGTTAAATTATGATAAAAGTGACGTTAATTTTGTTAAAATCTGGTTAATATTTGAGAATTTAGGTCAAAATGATGTTTATTTGGTTAAAATTTGATTAATATTACCCCACCCGGGTCAAGGAATTGATAAAACAGAGTGAATATTCAACTAAGGAAGGCTTAAATTTAACCAAAATTGGGTTAGTTAATGTGAAAATGCAACAACGTGTGCTTAAATGTGTAGAAAATTAGATATAAATTACACTAAACACGTATTGGGGGGATGAATTCTGGTTAAATTTACGTTAAATTGTTTGAAAATGCTATATTTTGGTCAAAATTCAGTAAAAATTAGACATATGTTACTCTAAATATGATTTGGGGGGATGATTTCTGGTTAAAAATCGGCTAGTGAGTGTGAAAACGCTAAAATTCTGCTTTGAATTTGGTGAAAATTGGCTAAAGTTTAGTTTAATTAGGTGTTGGGGCGGTGAAATTTGGATAATTTTTGGGTATTTGGAGTGTATATGCTACAATTTAATCATAAATTTGGTCCAAATCGGGTCAGAAATAGTCTAAACAAGTTTTGTGGGGATAAATTCTGTATAAATTCCGATTATTTAGAGTGAAAATACTAAAATTTAACCATAAATTTGGTCAAAATCGGGTTAGAAATAGACTAAACAGGTTATGGTGGGATGAATTTTGTATAGCTTTCAATTATTTAGAGTAAAAATACTAAAATTCAACCATAAATTTGGTGAAAATTGGGTTAAAATCAAATTAAATATGTTTTGGGGGGATAAAATCTGGTTGAATTTCGGTTATTTAAGGTGTAAATACTAAAATTTAACCATAAATTTGATGAAAATTGGGTGAAAATTAGGCTAAATAGGTTTTGGGGGGATGATTTTTGGTTAGATTTTGACTATAAAATGTAAAAGTACTTCAATTGTTATATAAATAAACTAAAAATTGGACATAGATTACCCCCACCCGGGTCAGAACAATTTTACACGAGCAAAGAATCAGTTGCCTGTTACTATTTTAATGTAAATTTACTGTATTTCGGCCGTAAATTTGATATAAATTACTCTATTTGTTTGTCTATTAGTGTGCTTTCACTTCTGTGGTAGTGGTTATTTTTCTATTTTAATCCGATCGGATAGAAAAACAAAAATTAAGGCGTGATTCTTTCCTCTGGGCGCACCAGTTATCAAATTTGGCTGGGCTGCTACAGATCACACAATACGGGATCTCTTTATGTATGCCAGTCAAACTTGACAAAAGATAAAACAAATCGAAGGCAAAGATATATGCCTAAGACCTGTCTGTGCTATAAGTCTCAATTTAAAATAGTTGGGGGGCTGAGAAGTTCAATTAATTAAATAGATAGTTTAAATGAACAGGCTTACACTGAGTAGTATTAAACCGGGTTGAGCTGTTACTTGATTGTGTTGTTAAGTGAGTGCGTCGTTGAAACTTCTTCCAGTCGATTTCTCACAAGTATGTTCTGTTGGAAAATTTGCTAAGTTGGAAATCTTTAATAAAATTTCTTCTCTGTTTAAATTTAGGAATTTATTTTGCAAGAAAAATGAAGAAGTTATCTGCTGCTGGTCGTTGGCTCTGTTATTTGTCTCTCTAATTTTATTCCGTCCCACTTCGCTGAGAGAAACAATTAATTCCTCTCAGCTCCGTTTGGGCCGATAGGGAGTGAATCACAAACTCACGTTCATAGTGAGGTGCTTCTTAATTTTCCTATTGGCCGAGAAGGCAAGAGAATTAACTCTTTTTTATCTCACGGAAAAATTATTGAAACTCCAAAAAATAATAAAAATCTAAAAAGCTGAGAGCATCAATTATTGATTTCGTAGGCGCCTGTTTTCTGCAACAACGTTCATTTTCTGTCCTGGATATAAGCGAGGAGATCCAGGCCTAAAGTTGTGTTATTTAAATAAGTCGAACCGAGTTGTTTAAATACTTGTGTACTGGTAGTCTTAATAAGCGTTAGTTTGTTTAGCGCGCGGCGAAAGAATGGTTAATTAGCGCCTAAATACGTTCGCTCTAATGCGGGATTAGTTATCCGTTCATTTGTAACGGCTCTCGTAATACTACAATATGACCTTGAATTTACCTGACATTTATAACTAAGTTTCTCAAATTAATAAGTTGCTAAAAAAATTCGGATCTTTTCCATTTGTGCCCCCAGCTTAGTGGGTGCATATTATTTGCAACCCCAGACAAACGTGCCATCTTTTTTTACATGGTAATTTACTATGTAATGGCATATGCCCTGTAAGTGGGGGGGACAAACAGAAAAGATCCCTCAAATTAATAAGTTGCTTAAAAATTCAAGATCTGGTAACCATCTTTACACCTGTTTAAGTGACGCTGTTTTGTGTGAGCTGGTTCACCCTCTAGTGTTCGACCGAGTTTACCAGTTCATCTTCCAGCTCTACGGCCTCTCACAAGTGGAACAGGAATCCAAATATGTTAACAAATTGGAGGTCCTCAACAAAAAATCAGATCGGGCTCTGATGAGTTTTTATGAAGTCGAAACAAAATTTCTGCCTAATTTTGACACCGACGACAATCAGGCAAGAATTGGTTATGCTTTTAAATTATTATATTTCAACTAAATAAATAGTTAATAGTCAATTTTGAATTGTGATGGTTGAGATAGAAATCAATTTAGAACACTCGATTTAGAGATTGTTTCATTCGTGGCAGTCATTTGCATCATAAATAATAAACTGTTAGGATCTATTCTGTTTCTGCCTCCCATGTTAGTTTGCATATGCCTTTTGCCTACCCCCCCCCCCCCCCACACACACACACACACACAACTGTCCGTTCTTATTTTTTTTCACATGACAACGTATTATATAATAAAGCAATTTTGTAATTGGGGGCACAAACAACACCATCATTTGGGGTCCAAAACAAAATAGCAGCCACTTCTAAAACTATCATTATTAATTGCTCTCGAAGGAAATTTAGAATAAATTATTGTGAACGTGTATGATTGCTGGTATTGTAAACTATCACCTGGAGGGCACGGGTTCGAGCGCCTCCCTAATCAGAAATTTCTGCATCATCAAAATTTCTTTATCCTATGCGCCCTCCAAAATTGAATGCGTCGCCAGTCCTTCGAGAGCAATTCGTCCGACTGTAGTCGGTTTATGTTTATATAAGAAAGGGCTTTTTGTATTATAAGAAAGGGCTCTGGAGCCCCTATGCCCTCTCCAGATCCTGATTTTTAAGCGATTTTCAAAGTTTGTTCTCAGTATGCTTACAGAAACTATTTGATTAATCCCAACAGAAGTAAAGCAAGGTGCTGCTTTTTCTATTTTTAATAGCCGCCCTCATCTTCTCAGCCGGTTTCTATAGCGCTCCTATCACAATTCAAAGAATTTGAATTGTATTGGGGCGCTGTGTTTTTTTTAAGATGTGTTCACGCATTTTTTGAATGACTTTGATTTTTCAAAACGGGATAACAGGTAAAGCGCAGCTGGCATTAAATTTCATTAGAGGCCCAAAGTGAGCTTGAGTACTCCTTCAAGTGCTTAGAGTTGTGCAGCTGCTGGTATGGCCTTAATTAAAGGTTAAAAGGTCATTTTTATAGTTTTTATGCTCAAATTGTTGCAATTTTTCATATTTTTTTTGTGATTTTTTTTGTTTTAGTCTTACGTTGAAGTTTTTGAAAAATGATGAAGGCCTTTTGCGAGACAAAATAACTTGTTATGACCATATTGTGAGCTATATGTTTTGGTACTACAAATACAAACATGCAAAATGATACTAATTTTTGCAATTTTTTTCAATTCTTTTGAAAATCTTTGTCATTTTTGAGTTTTTCCGGCATCAGGGGCCAGGAAATGTCCTTTGTGGTTTGACAATAGAGCACTGCATATTTTCTAGTAATAATGGATTGGTTTTCCACATTTTAATGTCTCGAAATTTGACATTTTTTAATATAAAATTTGCAATTATTTACAGGTTTCCTAAAGTTTTTGTCGATTTTTGATATTTGTCCATTCTGAAGTGCCATAAAACCTATTCCACGGTCTGATAAAAAATTACTGCATGGTTTTTGACTTCAATGGACTTGTTATCAACAATTTAATTTTTCGAATTATTTGAAATTTTTTGATAAAGTTTGCAATTTTTTTCAAGTTTTTTTTAAATCATTTCTCTTATATTCAGTTTTTCTTGCCTCAGTTGCCAGCTAACCTCATCCAGGGTTTGATAATAGATTATTAGATAGCTATGGGGCAATTGAACGGTTTGCAACATTTTAATAGAACGAATTTCTATTTGAGATTTTTTCTAAAAATTATTGCCTATCGATCTTTGAGCCAATGAATTTTTTATTGCTTGGAATTGGGTTAATGGATAGCCTCTAGAGACACAGAAATGATTCCGAAGATTTTAATATCACAAATTTTAGCAAAATTTTATTAAATGTTGAAATTGATTTCATTTTTTATATTTTTCGGTCATTTTTGAGTAAATCGATCTTCAAGGGCCAATGAATTTTTTCAGGTCATGCAGATATAATACTGGACCAATTTCAAAAACAAAAAATGGTCTTGAACATTTTTTCGGAACATGTTTTTTAAGGGATGAAATTTTGCATCAGGGAAAAAATCTTCAAGAGTTTTAGTAATGAGTATGTTTTTGTTTAGTTTGTTTGATTGCTTTAGTTTCTCAGTTTTGAGATGATTTTGTTTGTTTTGGCTGGCTTTGTTCATTGATCTGCTGGTCAGGTAGAGTACTTTTAAGTTTTTCATTCAATTCTTTGAATTGTATTTCAGGACTTGTCCTGCTATGTTTTTTTACAATTCCAAGAATTTCAATTGTATTGGGGCGCTGTGTTTTTTTTAAGATGTGTTCACACATTTTTCAATGACTTTGATCTTTCAAAACGGGATAAACAGGTAAAGCCCAGCGGGAATTAAGTTTCATTAGAGGCCCAAAGTGGACGTTAGTAGTCCTTCAAGTGCTTAGAGTGTTGCGGCTGCTCGGATGGCCTCAATTCAAGGCTAAAGGTCATTTTAAGGAGATTTTGGGCTCAAAATGGTGCAATTTTTCATGTTTTTTTGATTTTTTTGAGTTTTTTGTTTAATTAGTCTTAGGTTGAAGTTTTTAAAAATTGATGAAGGCCTTTTGTGAAACAAAATTGCCTGTTATGACCATTTTATGAGCTATATGTTTTGGTATTACAAACACAAACACACAAAATGATACCAGTTTTTTGCAATTTTTTTCAAGTTTTCTGAAAATTTTTGTCATTTTTTGCCTTTTTCCAGCTTCAGGGGCCAGCAAATCTCCTATAAGGTTTGATAATAGGGCACTGTATAGTTTTTAGTAATAATGGAGTGGTCTTAAACATTTTAATGTCTCGAATTTTAGCATTTTTTTAAATAAAATCTGCAATTTTTTTGAGGTTTCCTAATAAAGTTTGACAATTTTTGATATTTGTCCATTCCCAAGTGCCAGGAAACCTATTCCACGGTCTGAAAAAGTTACTGCATAGTTGTTAATTTCACTGGAGTTGTTTTCAAAAATATAACCTTTCGAATTTTGAAAATTTTTTGATAAAAGTTGCAAGTTATTTAATTTTTTTCAAAACATTTGTCTCTTATTCAGTTTTTTTTTGCCTGAGTAGCCAGATAACCTAATACAGGGTTTGATAGTATGTTATTAAATAGTTGCTAGGGGTAATTGGATGGTTTTCAACATTTTAATAGAACAATTTTCTGTTTTGAAATTTAAAATTTTTTAAAATTATTGCCTATCGATCTTTGAACCAATAATTTTTTAAGGCTTGGAATTGGTTTACTGGATAGCCTCTAGAGACACTAGAATCATTTCTTAAGAAATGCTTCTGAAGATAATAATATCGCGACTTTCAGCAGCCTTTCATTGAAGTTTGCAATTGATTTCATTTTATTTTAAAATTTTTTGGTCATTTTCGAGTTAATCGATCTTCAAGGGCCAATTAATTTTTTCAGGCCTTGCAGATATAATACTGCACCAAGTTCAGAAACAAAATTTGGTTTTGAACATATTCTTGAAATAGGTATATTTAAAGGGATCAAATTTTGCCTTAGGGGTAAAATCTTAAAAGTTTAAGCAATGATTATATATTTGTTTAATTTGATTGTTTGTTTGTCAGTTTTTTTGTGATAATTTTTGATTTTGTTTGTGTTTTAGCTGGCATCGTTGATTTGATCTGCTGGTCGAGTAGAGTAATTCTAAGTTTTCATTCAATTTTTTTGAATTGTATTTCAGGACTTGTCCTGCTATGTGTCTTTACTTCTTCGAACTTTTTTTCGCTTTACCGATTTTGTCGCTTTTTCGACATTTTGCGTGAGATCTTTTTGACTTCTCTAGGCTAGTTTCACTCTTCTGTCATTCTGCTCAAAGTCCTTTTAAACAGCAGCTGCTCAGCAAATCAATTCAAAATGAAGAGAGTCAGTATTAAAACAATCAAAGTCAGAAATAGAAAAGGGATAAACCCATAAAGCCCATTTTTAGATGCCCTGTACTTGAACTTTGTTTTCATAAGTTTTAGTTACTATCTATATTATTTTTGCTATTGATACTAGACCCTGTAGCCTCTCACCGAGAGACAGGAGTATGTCCAATTACGAAATGACATCAAAATAAATCGCACTTAAAAATGTTTTATACAAAAATCAATTTTTTTTTGATATTTTCTCTTCTTTCAATCCCAATAGAGTTATGGGAATCAACGGCGGCTATTTTCCGGCTTCCCCACCATCTACCTCGCATACGCCATCCACCCCTCTCCCATCCATCTACCCATACTTTGTTTCCTCCCCCAACTTTAATCCCCCAATTCGTGCTTTACCCTCTGCATCATTAATTGTATTCTATTGAGAAGTGAGATAATTTTTTGTGCATCTTCAAAAACGAAAACTACTACTCGGTAATTGACTTTTGATTTGTTTGTTATTCTTTAAAACTTTGTTTTTGCCGTTTTTGGTATGGTTGGTTCCGCCCGAGTTTGAATAGTACGACTCTTCGAGTGGTTTCCGGTGTTCTACCGGTTGTGTTTTTCTATGCTTGATTGATTTTTTCTAGTCAATTGTAATACAAAAAGTCAATTGAAAAGTTTGCCAAAATGGTTCAATTTTTCTAAATTAAATAAATTTGGTTGGTTTAAAGTAAGTAATAATGATAATAATTTACCATGCATAAGAGTTCAGTTGAGGAACGACATGTATGACAAAATCTTTCTCTACGTTAAGGTTTCAGACGTCCAGACACTTGTACACAGCACACGCAGCACAACCCTCCATCACACACACACACACACACACACACACACACACACACACACACAAAGGGCTGAAGCAGGTTACCATAGGACCGAGCCAGCAAAATCTAGCACATCTGTAAATTAAAACGGTGTTAACGTCCTATTCACCATTCGATTATGAGTAATGCCTTCCAGTTGCTAAGTGGAACATTTTCACCACTCCTCCGAGTATTTTTCGGTCATATAGTGTGTGTGTGTTATTCTCAAAATTCCATTTACTCGCTAATCGAGTAGCGTTGTCCAACTCACAATTTGAAAAATCTAGCTGAGTGGGTATGTATTATGAGTGGGTGTTATTGGCAACCCCCACCCCCCTCCTCCCCACGTGCTATAGTTTTACTACGTAATAGCTTGCGCTATTTAACTGTGGGCGCATAAACGTACTCGCGGGACAAGGGGGAATGATCCAAAAAATCCTTATCAAGCATGATTATTTGGATTTCGCGTCTTCAGCTTTCTTGTTCTGCGGTTTTTAACTTGAGTTTGACAGTTTAATTTTTGCAAAGTTATTTTTGAGAAATAAAATAATTGATAACTTGTTAGCGTAGGTATGTGATTGTTTATTTGTTTGTTTGTTTGTTTCAGGATTCAGGTGTGAGCTACATTGGTGCTATCGAGGCTCTAAAACAAATCAGGTTTGTGCCTCTCATATTTTTATGGTTCCGACCCATTTTAGTGGGGGAGAAACTACATGTTGAATTGGGTTAGAATTATAGATATCGTGCGGTTGTTACTTTCTAACATGAATTTATTGTTTCAGTTCGAAATCTCTGCTACTGATCCGATGATTAAGAAATTATTTCACTTTAACAAACGATTAAATTCTTTTGTACGATTTAGGAAATGAAATAGCGGGCAAAAGTCCACAAAAAGGAGAATGCAAAATCAAGCCATAAATCAGAGTCATTCTTTCACCATTTAGTGGGAGCTATTTTCGTTGATTGGAAAATGAAATGAACTTGATAAGAAATGTGGTAGTTGATTATACAGGTAGTAATAAGTCGCAATATAAACTAAAAATAAAGGAATTCATCCAATGAACTGTGAGATGGGGCAAACCGAAAAGATCCCAAGTTTAGTTTGGGTTTTTCTTTCCCATTATACCCCAAGCTTAAAGCTTAGTGGTCAAATAACCTGTTGGGGTCTAAGCAGTTGCAACTACTGTGAAAATGGAGCAGCACTGGATTCGAACCAGCATCTCTTACTTGCAAGCCTAGTGTGCTACCCATTTACACCACCTGTTCGTAAGCTCTCGAACTATGGCATCTCTTATAATTCGTTCTCACGTTCTTTCTTGTTCCTCAAGGCTTCATTTCTCTAGCCAAGTGAACGTTGAACAAGTAGAGCTTCTTGTCAAGCTATGTCAAGCTTATCTTATGCACAATTTACATTAGGTTGTTCTCTTTCAACCTTCTAACATAACCTATAGCCCCACACCCTATAGTGCCATAAGGGGGGCTATAATGAGAAAAGCGCCCGAATTTCTGTTCAAGTTAACGATATGTTCTAGGGAGGAGTTAGTGCCTGGACGCAAACTGGATTGTATTAGTAGTGCATTTAGACTGATGGTCTCTTCGGCCTCTGAGTTGTCGGGGGAACCCAGTGACAGGCTCATGATGGAGGACTTGTTGCCTATCATTGTGTTCATCGTCGTCAGGGCATCGTTAGTTACCACCACCTACACATCCAACTTTTTTTAATTGACTGAATTTTTATTACCAAGATTAGCTTGGTTATCAGAATTTTGGTCAATCAGATTGAAGGAAACAACAAACGATTCGTCACTTAGATTTTTTAAAGAGTTTAACGACTTCTGAGACCTCCATTGATGTTGTATTTTGACCTTACATATGATTGGTTTCACTCCGAATTATTCACATCCAACTGGATTCCATTGATTGATTTTTTTCGGCTTATTTGTATTAATTGTCACCATTCATGCCTGAAGATATTTTGCCTAGAAAGCGCATTTGATTCATATGCAAGAAAAACAAAAACCTTATAAACATCTATAATCCCAAAAAAAAACGTTTTATTTAATAGCAGCAAAGCGATATCTGAGGCTATTGTTGGCCTTCTCTTGATTTTTTACAATTGAAATGATTTTTTAAAGATCTGTTCACACATTTTCATGATTTTTGAAGTTAAATTCGATTCAAGTCGAATTTTTAAGTAGAGTGAGAAAAAGGTGTTTGAACAGAAAATCGCTTTGTCGATTGTAATTTTTTGTTCGCATACGGCAATTTGACTTTCATTTTTACTGGGTTTTTAAATTTTTCGTTGTATTTTTTAAGTTGTTTTCGCAATCCATTCGTTGTCCATTCTACGTCTAGTTTTTTTCTTTAGACAATGAAAATCCTTTGAATTGTAGGCCGGGACTTGTCCTGCTGTGTTTTTTCTTGTTTCGTTGTCAAGATTTTTTTACAACCATATGACGTCAAAATCACTTCAAATCTGCTTTTTATTCATTCGTTCATGCAATTTCAACTGAATTGCGTGCGTGACGTCTCTTTCACTCTTATTGCTTTGAGATTTTTGTTCATTCGGGTGGTTAAGTTTTGAACACACGTGACTTCCCTCACTCTCAAAAATGACTTCCTCGCTCTGAAACTGAAGTTTCTTTACTTTAATTCAAAGATGTAAGGTCAAGTGAGTGCGTGTCACTCTAATTGAAGGGTATTTGAGGGCAGCTAATAGAAGCAATAAAAAGTTAAATAGATTCCTAATGAAAATATAATTGCTCAGCAGCATTCAATAATAATAAGTTTTTTGTCTGTTTTTTACTATCTTTTTGAGGCTGCATATCTACGATGCTATCGCGGCTGTTTTCTGGTAATCTGTCAGCTATGTTGATAAAATTTTAGATCACAGAGCTCAATCTTACCGTCTCCTGACAGAGCAGTTAATGAAAATACCGATAGTCTAATTGCACAGTGACTACAGCATAAGTTCTTTTAATTGCAAAGAGAAAAAATTCTGGAAATGGTTCTCGGTCCTTATGACAGAAAAGTGACAAACAGCGTCGAATCCGCAAAAACAACTGATGAACGTTTCCAAAGAAGTGGTTATTATTATTAAAAGTAATGGAAGCAAGATCTATAATGGAAATTTTGATCTGTATATATAAGCAGATCATGTTCAAGTTCCCCAAGTTGTATTTCTCGACATAACAATTATGTTAAAAATTTACTCAAGATGACGCTTTGCGTTCAAAAAATATATAAACCAATTTAATTCCTGATGTGAGTCAAACAGATAAGTTTGCGTAGAATAAACTTCTATGGAACAATTGTTACAAGAATTTAAACGTAAGCTCGAAAAAATCTTTTCAATGCATGCACCGCTAAAAACTCAACTTTTTCTTCAGATGAAAAGTTTCTTCCTCAAAATAGAAACTATGAATACTTCCCATAGAACGATTTGTTTGAGCAAATTTTTTCAAAGAGCTCTTTGAACTAAAAGACCAGGTAAGTAATGGGTAGCAAAGGTTTTGCAAAATTCTACCACCAAATGGTTGAAATGGAAGGCGAAATAATTGGAACCTCATTAATGAAACAAGGACTTCGAGTAAAACAAGTGCAGTAGTGCATTCTCTGAAAAATTTTTCAGTGAGAAAAAAGGAACCCGAGTTGCTCAACTGTAAGTTTGCTCAACTGTATCTTTTTTAACGCAATATTTGCATTTGAAGTAAGACTTCCTCTAAATAGAGAATTAAAAACTGTTTTCGTCTTAATTCGCTTTTGCTCTTGGCAAAAATAAGTCATTGGGTTCCTCTGAAATACCCTGATGCGCTCAACACTACGCAGCTATTCCAAATAGCCGAACATGTTTTTTTTTAAATCGTGAATGAAATAATTGAAAACCAAGTTTCTTCTGCTGCACATACGAGAGCTTACATCACCCCTCTCTCTAAGGGATGAGATATTAACTATGCACTGAACTATCTTCCAAATTCTTTAACACCAGTAGTTCGAAGGGTTTTGGTGTCTCTTCTTTTAAGAAGAGTTGAAAGGTTATCAACAAACCTTTTCAACTCTTCTCAAAATTTGGAAAATTTGCTCTGAAACCTACAATTCTTTATACCACAGAAACAAATCAGACTCAACGAGAATTACAACAAACTACAGCAGCCTTTTTAGATCTATCCGAAGCATTCTACTTTATCCACCATGATATCTTGATTCAAAAGTTTTGTCGTCTCGGGTTTTTATTTTCTGCACAGAACTTAGCTACTATAAATCTCAAAAACAGAAAAGAGTGTGGTAGTTAACAATGTTGAATCTAAGTGACTCAAAGTTGAGGAACAAATTCCGTTTTGAACATTTCAAAATCTTTTTTTTTCAATTTACACATCAATGGCCCGCGTAATTGTTGCTCTTGTGAAACAATCCACGTTGCTGATTACGCAGTTTTTCTATACTACAGCACATTAAATGAAAGGAATAATTTGAGATAGACCTTTGAGAAAAAATTTAGAAAAATTCATGAATTACGTTAGCTTTTATCATCTAAAATTTAACTCGTAAACCAAAATTCCAGAATCAGCTATGATAAATTTAGGAAATCAGATTATCAAGTCTACAATTGTAGTTAAATGTCTGGGTGCTTACATGGACATGTAATTTATGTATAAAATGCAAGTTGGACTGGAATTTTAGCATCGAATGATTTATATAAAAATAGCCCAGAGAATTTCCTCTAATTTCCCACTAATTTCCTCTACCATATACCATTCGATTAGGTTATGAAAAAACCCTTTTGAATGCTATCCTTTTAAGTCGTGCCCAATGCTCTTCTTTTATTTTGTCGTCCCTTAGCCAAAACCTGTAAACAACACGACAAAAGCGCTTGTATTGTCGTATCAGAGCTTGTTTCAGCAAAAAAAAGATTGAACTCTTTTTCAAATCTAAAAGTCGATTATAAATTTCCTCCAGTTTTTAAATTTTTGACTACAGGAATGCCATATCTTTGCATAACGTAATTTAAAAAAAGACCCGCAACAGAGAATATATGCGTTCGATACAACAAGGAGGTGAAAATTGCTTGAAAATTGGGTTTCTAGAATAAGTTTTTCTAAACGACGGTCGCATCGCGCGTAGTTTTTTAATGAACTTTTTATGAAGTTATAAAAAAGAATTTTAAGAATTTTTTCTTGGCGAACAGAATAGGGACCCAGGTTATATTCAACACAGTGCAGTTAAGTAAAAATCCTTGAAATTAATGACGTTTTCTAGTTATTCTGGGAGTAAGTGCTTGTCAAAGCTTCCCAATTTAGTTGTTAGATCTTCTGGTTGTGACCCTGGGCTCTTAAATCAGCTAGGAGTTTTGAAATGATACAGCGCTCTGTAAATGAGTTATGCTGAAGAGCAATATTTATCGTGACGGCAGTAAACATAATTCGTATGCTTGCATTGCTAGCACCGTTCTTGTTTCCCGAACGGTGACAAATTATTGTCATTTAAAATGAGTTTCTTGCTCGTAAAGGTCTTTTTTGTGCATTACGTTTGCTCTTTCTTTTCAAAACTATTATTTGCTCAACCTTTCAATAACGGGTTGATGCTTTCTTTAGCTTGATGGTCGCGAGAATGTCAATTGTCAATTTATTTAGAAAAAAATTGTCGTAATTGTATTAGTCTTGTTAATGTTGCTTTTTTATACAATTTTTTGTTCTACCAATCTTCGATCTGATAGTTTTTTGTCGGACCATTTGATATTCTGACCTCAAGAACTGGTAGTGCCCTGGAATTAGGTTGCTGATTAGTTCTCCTGGAGCTTTACTAGTCTCTAATTGATCAATTACTCAAAGATAATTAGGAGAAAAAGTCATGAAGAGGGGAATTTTTTTGGCGATTCAGACACTTTCCTCCCCACATCTTATTCTACCTTAATTCCGCATGCTTGACCACCCCCCTTGAGACTCCACTGGACTCAGTTAAGCCCCGCCTCTTATGCACCTCCTTAGTTCACCGGCCAGTTCAACTAATAAGATTTTTTGTAACTAGTGGAAAGTTGTCTGGTGACATTTAGTTTTTGTGACATTTCATAGATTATGATTTAGTTTTTTCGTAAGTTAATATTAGGCACAGCAGATATGCAAGGTTATTGCAGCTTTTTCAGACATACCGTCGTTTTTTAGTTTATTTCACTTCAACTCTGAGCAATGAACAGTTCGGGTACCAAATTTGTATTTGTAACCAGTAATTCTTGAGAGTTTGAAGACTAAAAAAGTTAACAATTTTATCTATTTGACCGAAAATTTCAAAAACATATCGATTGTTTTTTTTCGAATTTTGGTTTTAAAAACCATTTAAACCGTCTCTATGTATTCCGCTGGTTACAGACAATTGTGCAGACCATTTTTATCTGTATCGAAAAAATTTTTATGGGAAATCGAAGTCTTCAGACACT
Organism: Convolutriloba macropyga; assembly: GCF_964194025.1. Taxonomy (NCBI): domain Eukaryota; kingdom Metazoa; phylum Xenacoelomorpha; order Acoela; family Convolutidae; genus Convolutriloba; species Convolutriloba macropyga. Next base: position 16,430,198 of record NC_134482.1, read on the forward strand.
TTAGAGCTCCCAAAATAGCAAAAATCAAATTTGAAAATAAAAACTAAAAGGCCAAGATTGTAATCTTTTCTGAATTCTATTTTTTTGCAAATAATTCATCTTTTTCAAAAACTAACCATTTCAGTATTTTCAAAACCCCGGAGAGCTAAAAAAAAAGAAACAGTTCGATGAAATGAACATCGATTGAACAAAAATCATTACTGAAAGTAAAGATGAAATCCTTATCTTTTTTGTTCTTTGTTGTCAGTTGAGATTGTTAGAACTAATCTTTTCTACAATAATGAAATGCAGATGAATTTGAGAGCCAGAAGTTTCTGGATGGCCAAGTTAAAAAATTTAATGCAATTGTTCATAAATTTTTCAAAAAAAATTCGAAAACTATTTTTTTACTTCTCTGTATTATGAGTTTGCTCTTCGAACTATTTTTTCCTGTCTTTGCGCATATCTGTAAATTGTACTGTGCTATCAGAGCTTGTTTCCGCAGAAGAAGAGTGGACTCTTCTTCAGGTCTGAAAAACGATTATCATTTTCCTCCAGTTTCTAAGCTTTTTGACTACAGTAATGCTGTATCTTTGCATAACGTTCTTTAAAATATAGCCCTGCCACAAAGAATTATGCATTTAATACTACAAGGAGGTGCAAATCGCTCGAAAATTGGGATTCAACAAAAAAAAATATTCTAAAGAAGGATTCCATCCCTCGTAATTTTTCTGTGAACTTTTTATGAAGTTATCAAAAAGAATTATAAGAATTTTTTCCCTGACGAAGGGAATAGGGACTCAGGTAATATTCAACATAGTTCACTTAAGTAAAAATCCTTCAAATTAACTTAGTTATCTAGTTACTCTTAAAGTTAGTTTGCTTGTCAAGGCTTCACAATTGAATTGTTAGATCTTCTGGTTGTGACCCTGGGCTCTTAAATCAACTAGGAGTTTTGAAATGATACAATGCTCTGAAAGTGAGTTTTCCTCAAGATAAATATTTATTGACGGCAGTACACGTAATATGTATGCTTGCATTGCTAGCAACATTCTTAATTCCCGAAAGATGTCAATTTGATTTCGTATAAAACGAGTTTCCCGCTCGTAAAACTTTTTTTAAAACATTTTTTTTTGCTGGAAGCTGTCTCAGTTCTCCATTAATGTAACTGGAAATTAACTCGGTATACATCCCCTCAGCTTCAATTAAAATTACAGTGGCTCATGATAGTCTTCTTCGAGCTGCTGATTTTTCATCTTTTTCAACTGCCTTTCTATTCCGTGCCGCTGATTGGCTATGTGCATCTCGTTTTCTCTTTCGTTTCGAAGCCCTTATTTTCGGTACCTTGCAATAATGAGTTGATACTTTCTTTAGCTTGATGGTCTCGAGGAGATCAATTGTCAATTTTTCGAGATCGTCGTAATTGTATTAGTCTTGTTAATCTCTCTTTTTTATACAATTTTTTGTACTACCAGTCTTTGATCTGATAGTTTTTTCTTTCGGACCATTTGATGTTTCGACCTCAAGAACTGGCAGAGCCCGGAGAGCATTAGGTTGCTGAGCAGTTCTCTTGGGGATTTACTAGTCTCTAATTGAACAATTAATCAAAGATGCTGAGGAGAAAAAGTCATGAGGAGGGGAACTTTTGGCGGATCAGACACTCCCCTCCCCACGGCTTATTCTACCCTTAATTCCGCACGCTTGACCATCCTTGAGACTCCACCAGCTCAAGTAAGAAGAATTTCAATTGCTCTTGAACGAAGTTCACAGCAATTATTGTAAACATGTTGGTCTTTTGTATGAAAATTTTTCGCTTGACCATTTTGCGCTTTTGTTCCTGAAGATTCTTTGACTTATAAAGTGACTTTTTCAAGGTTTCGACGATAAATTTTGATCTCTATTACTGTCGCTTCCAAGTAAAGCTTAATGCTAATAAACACATGCGATGTTTTGAAAAACTTTACCCTTCTTAACTGCTATATGAACTCAGTATAGACTTCTTCAAAAATCTTCATATTATCAAACAAGATAATTTTTTTTTGGAAAACAATATTATCGACAATTGATTGGGTATTCTATTTGGCATCTGAAAACGTTACTGGAGCTATCTTGACTTATTGCATTTCGTCGGCCGGTGAGATCAAACCAGTTTATTTTTCTTTCTTTTCAGGTCAACATTCTTTTTTTGCTATGTTTAACTAAGACTTTGTCATAAAAACCCAAAGTATCCGACATCAAAATGGAGACAACTGCACTAGAAAAATGGAATAAGGAAAAGTTGATACAAGAAATTTTGAAACTAAGAGAAAATAAAAGAACATTACTTAGTAGTAGTTTGCAACAATGTGAAATAGATGAGCTCAGGAGAGATGTAGAATTATATAAAGAAAAAGCTGCGTTAATTGAACAAGAAAACAAAGAACAACAAAATTTAGTTATTTCGGACAGCACGTTCAAATTTGTAAAACAAAGCGATATCAGTAGCGAAACAGCTATACACTCCTACCCATCTGCAACCATAAATGAAGTCAACAGTACTATTGATTCGTATTCAACAGGAACAAAGTCGGAAAGCCTTATATTTCACCTTGGGCATAACAGTATTGATCAGGGTACTGACGGAAAAAAAGCAGCAGATTAAATTGCTGACCTGGTTGGCAAATGTATAATTTCAAACCACATAAGGTTGCCATTTGCAAAATACCGAATGTAAAGAATGGTCTGTATGGAAGAGATGTGAATAACAAAGAAATTAATGAATACAACAAGGAAGTCAAAAATTTAGCCGATCAACTTAATGGTGAATTTCAGTCGTGTAAAGTAAATGTCCTGAATTACTACTTGGAAAACACAGATATAAGGCATGATGGTGTTCACCCTAATTTACATGGAATTAATAAAATGGCAGCGACTCTGAGAAATCACTTAAAATGGATTGGTTACAATTTTTCAACAAACGATGTCTCTTTGAGACAAATTCCACCAAAGCGCTAAGATCTTTTTGTACCCATGAGAGATGGATGGAATAATTGCACCAATCGTATTGAGTTCTGATACCTTTGGGTGACTTCTTAGAAATCATTAAAAATGTTTTATTCGAGATGTAGGTGGGTTTTTATCTTGGTTTTAATTTTGATTAAGTTTGCTTTTTTCCAGAAAAGATTGAGTTTCTCAAAAGTCACTCAAATTTTTGTAAACTTAAAAAACATAACTGCCGTCATATCGATCGGATCAAAAATTTTTTACTATGGTTCGGAATAATTAACATAAAATATCTACTTAGAGTCATCGTAGTTATTCTACAAAAATGTGGTGACATTGAAAGAAATCCAGGTCCATCAAATTTGGATAATTTAACAACAATTTCCCAAGTTTTGGTATATGAATTGTAGAAGCCTCAATAATAAACATGAGCAACTGTCTCATTTTTTGAAAAATCTTGATGAAACTTCATTCCTAGTTGTTACCGAAACACGGATAAACGAAAAACTGACATTCCCGAGTTTTATCTGTGCAAGAGTCATCACTTCGTTCACCAAGCAAGATCATTATTAACTAATGTACAGAGAGGTGGAGGGGTAGGTATTTGGGCTCCCAAACAGTTTACAGTAAAAATGGAAATGATTTGAACACAATCAATAGAAGTTTTTTTGGGTCAATGTGGATTGAAATTGGTACGCCTTTAACACAAAAGCTACTCATTAATGTAGCATACTGCCCCAATGTAAATCTTTCTAACTTTTTCTGGATGAAATGAATGTAGAAATTTCAAATGTGTATTCGTATACAGATAATCTAATTTTATTCGATTACAATATGAACTTGTTAGGCGCAAAAGGTAGACAGTCACTTGATATTTTCACAGCAAACAATGGGCTATGTTACGTTAATGAAACCGAGGCAACATGGACAAATGGTGAAAAATATTGGTTAATTGGTCACTGTTTTATCTCGAAGAACCGACTTTTTGAAGCCAATGTTTTAGAGTCGACCCTTGGAGTTGATCACTTCACAATAGTATATCAGTCATCATTAAAAATAGATCACAGTGATAAGAAAACACAGTTTTTGATACGTAATACCAAGAAATATTCCAGATCAATTCTCAATCGTGACATTGCGCTGCAAGATTGGTCGCCCTTGTACCAGATAAATGAGCCTAACGAAATGTTTCTGAAGTTTATCGACATTTTTGAAAAAAAATGTCGAGTTTACTGAGTTGTCATGCACCCTCGAAGTTGGTAGAAAGTAGTACCAAAAAACAACAAAAGCAATGTTTGACAAAGGAAATACGTGGTCTCATAAATGAAAAACAACGTCTCTTTAATGCGTGGAAGAAAAACCCAAAACCAGAAATTTATAATATTTGCAAATCTTACTAATTTACGCAATTCAGTGAATAGAAAACTGAAAAAAGCTGCAGATGACTATACAACGAATTTTTTTCAGCAGCTACCAACTTCAAGAGAACAATGGAAATTCATTAAAAACAGGATCAACTCCAACAGTCAAATAGAAAAAATTGACAAATTAAGGGAAGGTAGTCATTTTGTTGAGGATGACAGAAAGATTGCCAATATTCTTAATAACTGTTTTGCGAGGCTCGGATTATACAAAGGCAAAGACATTTCTCCAAATCATTCTTCCCTCACATTTGAGGGACCGGAATTTAGCTTCCGACCAGTCACCAGAAAAGAATTGTATAATGTTATTGATAATCTACTTAAACATAAATCGCCCGGACCGGGCTATTTACCAGCATCGGCGCTAAAAGATAGTAAACTGTCTTTTGGAACACTTTTACACTTTGTCGTCAATGAATTTATAAATAAAAACACGTTTCCTAATATTTTGAGAACAGCCAATGTTACACCTTATTATAAGAAAGGAGACCGACTAGAACCAGAAAACTATCGACCCATATCAGTCACATCAACTCCAAATTTTTGAGTGATTACTACTTGAACAACTAACTCAGCACCTGACTCTTAATGGTCTGATTGACAAGAATCCATTCGGATTTCAAAAGCAAAAGCCCTGTCTCGATACTATCATTTCAGTAACTGAAAAAATAAACCAATGCGTTGACGAAAACGAAATTGTTGTCATATTTTTTTAGACTTTGCAAAGGCTTTCAACTCAATATCTATTGATGTTTTATGAACAAAATAAAAAGGTATGGAATTGGAGAGATTGCACGAATCTTATTAAACTCCTTCCATTGTGATAGAAAATAGTGTGTAAAAAGTGGGATAGCTAAATCAGATTGGGTTGTCAGAAATCAGGGTGTTCCTCGGGGAACTGTCTTAGGGCCTTTAGTTTTTATACTTTATGTCAACGACTTCAGTGAAGCTGTATCAACGAATTGTGATGTATAACAGTTGGCCGATGATACAGCAATTCTATGTCATGCAAAGAATGAAGCAGTTTTGCAGTTAATAGCTGAAGATACATTCAACAAGACAGATCAATATTTGAAACAAAACAGGTTAACTTTGAATGAGGAAAAAAAGGAGTTAATTGTGTTTAAAAATGAAAAATTGCCCCTCCTTGAAACTGTCGATTCCAAGGGACACCGATTGGAAGCATCTGAAAAATTTTGATATTTAGGTGTAATAATTGATAGGGAACTGACATACCAAAATCAACTAAATAAGGTTATCAGTAAAATGGCTTCTGCAATCAGATTATTATATTTGGTTCTTTATCAGGTACCGTTAAAAACAAGATTAAATCTTTTTAAATCACTAGTTTTGTCTCATTTAGATTTTAGTGCGATTTATTTTTTCAAAATTTACCATCTTAATCTATTGACAGAATTAACAAACAGATAAACTGGGGCATAAACGTTTGCTTTATGAAAACCAAGTACGATACTGCCAGAGATCTTCTTCTGGAGACTGAAATTCTTCCAGCAGAGCTCCAAATAACATGGGTGTCATTAAAAAGGTTTGTCAATATTATCCAACAAAGAAGAAATCGCTCTAATAAACGTTTCAGATTTTTAGAAAACGTGCCAATTATTGCAAACAAACGAACCCATAACATTTTCTTAGAACAAAAATGTAAGTCAAGATGGAGTAATGGTTCAATTGTTCGTAACTTTATCCGAAAATGGAACACACTTCCAATTACAATTAGAAAAGAAACGTCGAAGACCAAATTTGAACAAAAAGTTACAGCGGAAATGCTTAAACGACACGAAAGAGTTCAATAGACAGAAGAGTTGCAGGATTCAAACATATTTTTTATTAAACTATTTTTAGAAAACTGAACTTTAGTTTGTTATGAATTGAAAAATATCAATGTATGATTAATAAATTTCTAACATGTAACATTAACCAAGTGGTTAGTTTAATTTACATGTTTTCAGATTTAAAAAAAATTGGTTGCAGCATAGCAAAAATAAAGGCCTGTTAACCGAGTGGTCAGTGCGTGTGGTTATGCGTCGGGAGGCCAATGGCTGGAATCCCGGAGGGGCAATTTTTCTCTACCCTCTTGCTCGAGAGCAATTCTGCCGACATTAGTCGGTTTATGTTTTGTATCTATTGGAAAGTTATCTAGTGACATTTGGTTTTTGTGACATCTCATATAAGCTTTAGTATAAGCCTGTATAAGCTTTAGTTTTTTTGTAAATTAAAATTAGACTCTGAGCAACTGTGAGACTTCAATTCATTTCAATTAGAATTTATTTTCGAATTACAATTCTGTTAATTTTTGTAACGTTATTAGCTCATGAAGAACTTTGTTTTCATTTTCACTCCTGTGTCTACCCAATTTTTCTAACTTTTGGACTTACTTTTGTGCAATAACGATCTGACAAGATCCTGTACTCACATAGATAGTATTAAAATATTGAAAAAAACTATTGCCAATTTTGCGTAAAGGAAGCTGAATGCAACTTGTAAACAGACTGGATGAGTTTGTATTTTGAGGGGAATTGACGAAACGTGTGTCGTGTAATTTTGTCTAAAAGTTCTCGAATGAAAAGAAATGATCGTTTTTTATCGCGGCAAAACTGGTAATAATTTTCTTAGGTAATAATCAGATTAGATAAGATGCTACACTATAAATGGCTCGTTTGAAGGGTTTTTAAAAAATTTTCAAGCTACAAAAACTCCTAGAATGATGGCTCAAATGATTTGCGTAAAAGACTATTAATTTTATCTTCTGTTTAGGGTGAAATACTTGAGCTCAGAGATCCAATTTGTGGAGGATTTCGCTCTTCTTCCGGACGACGACAAGGCTGACTTCATTCTACAAACTATCAAGGTCTGAACAAACTTTCACGAAACGTGTTTTTTGAACTTGTCCTTTAATCAAAATGGTTACACAAGGCAAGACAGTCAGGTGATTATATGGAATAATTTCAAAGGCTAGTACCCCCCAATTCTTGTCGATGCGTTTCAATCTGTATATTACCATTACCAGTTCTCTCAGTAGTAAGTGTCATCTTAACTTGAGGGTCATACAGCATCGGTGTCCAGCTCATTGGGTGAAACTGTTGGATTCTAATCCTGTTGCTTTTGGTACCACCTTCTGGTGACTGAATTTTTGCTTCGTTTTGTTAATTAATTAATTATGTGTTGAAAACATGTTAGTGCTTTTTGAGAAAATGTATGTACTTTTTGAAAACATGTTAGTACTTTTTGAAAACTTGTATGTGCTTCCTTTTTTTTACTTGTTTCAACGAAAATTCTAAGCTGCAACAAAATTTTTATTATCCATTTCAGTCTATTAATAGACTTTATTAATAAACTTTATTATAGACTCTATTAATAATTATGATGAGCAACATAACTTAGACATATTATTTGTCTTAAATATTATTTTTTGTTTTTTTACAATTTTATTAGTCATTGTAGGTTGCGTGCCTGTTTTAATAAAATGTAAGTTCAGTTTTTTAAGATGAGGAATTTTCCAAAACAATTTTTAAATAAGGAAAACTAATTATTTCATCAATTTCTGACATAATTTTGTTCTATTTCAGATCGCATACGTGTTCATAACTCTTGACAAGCTATGGGATTCTTAACTTCGCCCCTTAATCAAATCAGCTGCACAAATTTTATGCCAAATTTCGAGACAAACTCAGTAACAAACTTAACTGTATATCTTGCCTGCCTGCTAAAAAACTTAAATTATTTCCAAAAATGTTTCCAATTTTGCTCCATAATTTAGGAACATAAACTACATATGTGTAACTATACAATGATTTAGCTAAATTATCAGCTTTAGTTTTAGAGAGTATATATATCTTTTCACTTTTATTTTCTATCAGCCGAATTATGCAATTGAATTACGATGCAATATTTATAAATAAATATTGGTTCTTATTTATATATCGGTTTCATAAAACATATGTTATTGAACATCTGTAATTTAACATTTGCGATGTTTTCGATTTTTGGAATTTTGGATTTTAGAAGTTTTAGTTACATCATGCAAATTTGGCTAGTTAAGAAATTTTCATCGCAAATGATGCGGAGCTTGCTTAATGAGATCTTTCCCGTCATCCTCCCACAAATAATAAGTAACCAACACCCCCCCCCCCCCCCAAAAAAAAAAAACCCGAAGTTCTGCTTCTTTCGGAACTTTTATTTTGCTCCGTAGCCGACTGGTACAGCTTTGTAGACATTGTTCAATTATGTATACATAGTACATAGATCGCCGGTTCAAAATATATTTGGGGGGGGGGGGGGAGGAGCAGAAATTTTTGCGGCTCAAAAATGCAAGGAAGTTATTAAAGGGAAAGATTTCTCCATCGCTATTCTTCGCCTCGTTGTTCATTAGAATGTTGTTTATTTACGAAATTATATTTACTACCACAACAAATACATATTCTGAATCATCCTCATAAACTATATTTAGTTAGATATCAATGCCTATAGATACATTTTTATCAATTTATTGATTTGGTTTGATTAATTTAATTTACTCTAATCAATTTTTATTAACTGCTCTCGAACGAAATTTGTGTCTCATTTTATTTTGTTCAAAGTTTTTGCTCGACCGTTTTGCCAATTTGTTCTAGAAAATTCTTTCGCTCACCTGAGTGATTCGACTTCTCGAGTGGTTTTTTTCATGCTCGACTTCTTAAATTTGGTGTGATCTAAATTCCTCTTTTTCAGGATTTCCTCCACTAACTTATCTCGCGTCAGTTTCTTACAAAAAGTGTGATCAATAGTTTTCCAATATTGGTTTTGTTTTTTTTCTGAATCTTAGTTGTGGTCCAGGGAAAGCTGTAGTGACATTAACTCTAGTCACAGCAATTCGTCCAACTTTAGTATGTTTATTTTTTATATAGCCTCATCTGTGTTTGTGATAAATACCGGTTGCTGAAAAAAAACCTAACGGAAAAAAACCCCACTTCATTTTAGATAGGAAAAAAAACCCCACGGAAATAAACCCCCACTTTACTATTAAAGAGCTGCCCATTTCGTGCGTTTGGCCATGCCTCAGTGGCCCGTGGGACTTGATATGAAAGTATCACAACCGAAAAAATTATCACGACCGAATTTCAATTTTGAAATGGGGGTTATTTTCGTCGGGTTCTATTTCCGTGGGGTTTATTTCCTATCTAAAGTTGAGTGGGTTTTTTTCCGTGGTGGTTTATTTCCTAGATCCGATAAATACTGTTGTTCAAAAATTCTACATCCGATAAAATGCATATGCTTGTAAGTGAGAAGCTAGCCAGAGGACTCCAGAGGTGGACGGAAGCTTCTTTTGAACTTCAACATGGATTCAAAAATTGACTTAAAAGATGGATTCGGAAAAAAATTTCAAATGGAAACAATTAAATCAAAAATATTCTGAAATTAAATAACTCGGCCAGAAAACTAGATAAGGCCATAGTAGTCCACTGACATTAATTTTTAGATTTTTTCCATATTGTTTGAATTGATGGGACTAAAGGATCGGCGCGTGGAGGAAATAGGGTAATATTGATGGAGATGAGGCTATGCTAGGTGGGGCATAGGAGAAGAATTAAGAATAAGAAGCCACAATGCTACATTTGTCAACCTGCTCTTCGTTCCTAATTAATTCGGACTTATATTTCAAATTGCACTTAAATTTCTGTTTCTATTAATATAAGTTACTTTTTGAGAGGGATTGAGTTCGTTCTTAGGTCCTGACCAAGTTCAACACAATAAAGAAACATAGCAGGACAAGTCCTGCAATACAATCCAAAGAATTGAATGAAAAACAGAACTATTGTACCCGACCAGCAGATCAATTGAACAATCCCAGCCAAAGACAATCCCAGCGAAAAAGTTGAGAAACTTCTGAAGCTTTTACCCTGAAGGGCAAATGTGACACAATTCAATATACTCATTAACTCATGCACAAGCCTTGAAAGAGATTTATTATCCATTAAAGGTAGATAAACTCGAAAAAAATGACAGATGCTTGAAAAAAAACTTAAAAGTGAAAAATCTGAAAAACAAATTTGAAAGTTTCTAAAATTTGCAAAAAATCATGAAACCATTTCTTTGACTCTGGAGTTCTGTAACCCATCTACAAAAGTTTAGTTAGCTAGTAAAGATCGTTGAACTGAAAAAATGACAAAAAAATAAAAACAATTGCAAATTTAACAAAATCTTTGCGAAAATTTCGCGATATTAAAATCTTCAAAACCTTTTCATTGTCTCCAGAGACTATCTGGTATCCCTATTTCATGCCTTAAATAGTTTCATTGGCTCACAAAGACCGATAAACTCGGAACAAGATAGTAATACTGAGAAAAAAATTGCTTAAACTCGTGTTAAAAAAATAATTATAACCAATCCCTTACCTGTAGCTACTATGCAGTAAATTATTGTCAAACAATAGAGGAGGTTCCTGGGCCCATGCTGCCGGCAAAACCGCTGTTAAAAAATTTTCAAAAAAGATTGCAAAAAATGCAAATTTTATTTTTAAAAAACTGCTAAGTTTCGTGATAATAAAAATTAAGTTCTTTCTTTGCCTTTAGAAACTGTGCAGTAGTAACCTATTATCATACCCTAGAGGAGTTTCCTTGACACCTAAGGCTGAAAAAACTCAAAAAATGACCCAAAAAGCCTAAAATTTGTGACATTAAAAACTTGAAAACTTGACAACCATTTCATGACCAATAAAAAATTTTTCAGTAGCCAATTAAAAAATACTATGGGAGGTTGCTTGGCACCTGGGGCTGGAAACACTGAAATGATGCGAATAAATGTCATAAACTTTGACAAAAAATTGAAAGTTTTTATCATAAAAATGCTGAAATTCGTGATGTTAAATTGCTGAAAACCTTTCTATTACCTCTAATAACTATTCAGTGACCTATCGTCAGACCCTGTAGGAGGTTCCTAGACACCTAGGTCTGAAATAGTTTGAAAAAATGACAAAAATTATCAAAACATTAGAAAAAGCTTTAAAAATTAGTAAACATTGGCGAGTTTTTAGTACCAAAATTTATATCTCTTAAAGTGGTCATAAAAAATGATGTCTTGAAAAAAACCTCTTTTAACATATACAAACTACAATTTTTGACTGGTTCAGCAAAAAATTGAGAAATGACAAAAAAACTCGAAAAATTGCAACATTTTGGGCTCGGAAACTCCAAAAAAATGACATTTCAACCTTGAATTACGGCCTTTCCAGTGGCTTCACCGCTCTAATCAAATGGAAGATTAATAAACGTGGCTAAGGGTCTCTAATAGAATTTGATGTCTGCTGAGTTTTACCTGTTTATCCCGTTTTGAAAGCTCAAAGTCATAATAAATTGTGTGAAAGCTTCTTACAAAAATAAAAACATAGCAAGAGAACCCTGAATTACAATAAAAAAACTTGATTTAGCTTTCACTTGAAAAAACACCGCGTGAGATGTGCAGTTAGAACAAATAGTTTGACACAGGTGAGAGCAATTTTATCACAAGAACAAAAATAACAAGTAAGACTAAAACAAATCAGATCTGTTTTTTAAAGAAATGGTCAAAATAAAAAAAACGAATTCTAAGAACTCATGCCACTAACTGAATTCTCACTTACTATTAACCGATGAATCCTGTCATTAACGAGGTTAGGTGATAAGATGGCAATAAATTCAATAATTACTCGCAAAACTCAAAAAATTGCTAATAGTTCTTTTTAAAAACGGGCAGCTTGTAACTCAAAGAAAGCAATAACTATGAATTGACAAAGTTCTAAACGAAAAAAATTTATTTAGAATCCAATGAAAACGGTCAATGATGAGGAAAAAATAAAAGATAATAAAGTTAAAAACAAAAACTCGCAAAAATCAAAAATTCTGTAATATTTCTTGAAAACAATTGTTGTCAGTCATTGAAGGCATCAGCTTTGAACAGAAACGATTTAACAGACTAACATAACCCATATTACCAAGCTATGAAGCTTGTTATAATAATATAAGATTATACGATAAGACAACTAAAATTACAAAAGTACAACAACAACTCAAAAATTAACTCATAATTTTTGAGAAAAAGTAGTGTCAAGGCAAGGAAAACTAATAAGCTATTAAATAGGACCATTAATTGGGTTCTTTTGCGCCTCATGATTAGCTAGTGAGAATTGTCAATAATGATATTATGTGATATTAGTTGATAAGACAACAGAAATATTTTTTGCAAGTCGGCAAAATCAAATAATCATTAATTTTTTTGACAAAATTTTTCAGGTCTTAAATGGTTTTAGCTGCCCCTTCATGAGTTCTAGCAATCTCAGCTAGGCGCAAGTAGATCGCATATGTATTATACTGTAAGCACTCAAGAAAAAGAAACTCTGAAAAAAGAAATCAAATTGACGCACATGAAAAAAACTCCCTCTCAAAAACTGAAAATTTGTTCAAACACCAATATCTGACTGCACTTTAAAGGTAGTTTGAAAAAAAGCACGCTGTAAACCTACTCAAATTTTCGCTCCCTTTAGTACTGCAGCGTAACCAAGTTCACCACTCTAAATGAACTCCTCACTGACGTGAAAATGCCGAGAAAAGCGTGAAAAGATCTTTAAAAAAAAGACAGCACACCAATACAATCCAAGTTCTTTGGATTGTAAAAAAAGACAGCACCAATACAATCAAATTCTTGTATAATAAAAAACAGCCACAAAACTCAAGAAACAAAGCCAGTATTCTTTCGGACTTCAACCTGAATCCAGAACAAAAAATCAGCGGTAAATTGAGTTATTGAGGTCTCACCAGAAGCTCAAACTAACAATAAATTAACCAAATAAAATTTGTTCATTAAATAATTTCATTTGTTCATAAAATGAGTATTCGAAAATAAATATAATCCGAAAAGAACTGCACGGACGTTATGAACTAGATCTCGCCCTCCTTCATGTTTGACTTATAGCAGACGTGAAGGGCCGACTTGTGGAGGGAGTGATAGGTAGGTATGGGACAAAATTAAGAAAAAGCACCCACAATCTTTCAAAAGCTTGTCAACTTTCTTTTTCTTGAATGGTATTGAATTGTATCGTAGAGTTGAATTTAAATTGCTGACTGTGAAAATGATTTTTGTAACTCCGCTAATCCATGCTGACTAAGTTCGATTTTAGGTTCTGAACAAATTCAAAAAGTAAAAACAACATAGCCCAAAGACGGCAGAAACCAAGCGAAGCTTCCTAATGGCTAAAATTGCAGGCCATTTTTCACACTTGAACAAATTACCCGGGTTGCTCATCATAAACAATTCTTAGTAGTCATACTAGGTCATATATGATTCCTAGTATTCATACAAGGTCATATATGACTTGTATGATTTCTTAGTAGTCATACAAGGACCTTATATGATTTTCTAGAAATCACACAGGGATCATACAAAAAAATCAAAGCCTAAAAACTATATATCTTTCATTTTCTTTTGATGTTGAAAAAAATTCCTGGAAATCATACAAGGTCATATATGACACATAAAACATTGATTGGTTCCACAAATTCCCGTATAATGTAGTCAGATGACATAATAAATTAGTATATCGCATTTGCATTCCTTATTTGATTCTTTGTGGGTGCGAAATGAGTAACTTTCCAACTTAAATATAATCAGAAAACAAATTAGAGGTTATCTGCAATAATTTTTTCAAATACTTTTTTATAAATGAGCATTTATAGGTATAAGCTGGCTTCAGACAATATCAGAACTTTATTTATCTATTTGGACTTACTCTTCTAATTGCGTGCCCAACTTTGCCTAAATATGATGATCGCTTAATGATGATGATGATGCCTCATTCAAGCCACTTTCTTACACTCCCTCAGGTTATTACCGGTACAAGGAGAATGAACGCTTAACAGCTAGTAACCCTTGCTACTGAGGAAACCCTGTTGAAGTTTTAGAAGTGAGTTTTTTTCTGAAAATAGATTTTCAAATAAAAGTTGATAAAGATTTAAAATCATGACTTTTCTCTTACCTTAGCGCTCTTAGCCTCCGCTCTTTAAAAGTTCTTTTAGATACACGCCCCATGAACTCTAGCTTTTTAAGTTGTTATTTTAAGTTAGAGATCTCCCTTTCATTCGCGACTAATTCCCCATTCTTAAAGTTTTACTTGCCTAGCACTACCAAATTTAGCACTTAACTTTTAATCAACCCTTTAAACTGAAAAAAATCTTTGCCACATTAATTCTGATTAGAGAATTTTTCGAGAAGTCAGAGCCTCTTTGAGGCTGAGTTATAAAATGAGCCAAATTGAAAGGCTTTTACCTGAAGCCAGAATGACAGCCGACGAAACAACACAAGATGAAAGCGATTTTAATGAAGTGCGAAGTAAAAGAAAAAGGTTCAGAAAACAAGCACAAATTCCAATCACCAACGTTAGACCTATTGTTGTTTCTATTGATCCAAGGCCATCACAAATACAGTTTGCAAGAGCAATCAGATCGATTTTTCCTGTGGTCAAAATAAAGCACATAAGAGAGTTGAAGAACAATACCGATTTTTTATTCAACCTGAGGACCTCGCTTCTAGAGAATGCCTAATGCTGACCGTAAACCTAACTCAAGCCTTTCCAATTGCTACTGTGAATGCCTGAAATACACTTCCTAAGCCAAAAACCAAACCAAGCTTCGTAATTGTAAATGTGCATCACAGCATTAGTGAAGATGAGATAAAAGCTGAGCTCCTAAACAACAACGCAATGAATGTCAGCAAAGTTACACGAATAACAAGCCGAGCAACTGGCCAACCAACAAAATTAATTCGAGTCCTAACTGATTCCAACAATCATGTTAGTGCAGCTCAAAAGCATGGTGTCAAAATAGGTTGGCAGTTATACCGATGTGAAGCAAGCTGAGAACCACCCCACGTAATGCAATGTTGCAAATGCCAACAGTTTGGTCAGTCTGCTGAAGAATGCAGAAACGCTACTCGATGCCTACGCTGCTCGCAGGAGCACAGTGTTAAAGAATGCACTGTTCAAAAAGAAAATGCTAAGTGTTCAAACTGTGGTGGTGCGCATGCGACAGTTTATCGCGGTTGTCCGGCCTATCAACAAAAGCTAACTGAGGCTTCAAGAAAGATAAATGAGAATAAATATTCTGACGTAGCAAAGACTTCAAACCGCAAAGATACACTGAACTCCCGCCACAAACTGAGAAAATTGCTGTTTTAGTAGCCGAAGTCCTGAGTAAAATACGAACAGTTCTCAATACCATGTCCTACAGTGATATAATAAACATTGTCTCTAACAGCGCCTCACGCAACTTCAACGAAAAAAATTGATGGTCAAAGAATACACGAGAGCATTAGGAGTGCAAATATCACGTCTGTTAATACAATGCCACCTAACAACCTAGCAAACAGCCAAAATTTTACCCAAAATGGATCAACTACAAATTTTGCAATGGAACTGTCGAGGTCTAAACAACAAAATAAACGATCTGATTTTATTTTCGGCTGAAAAAGACATAGATATAATTTGCGTAAATGAAGTGAAAAAATGGCAGAAGACAATCCCTCTCAGCATTTATATTGTTGCAACAGAAACTTATGCCAGCGGTCACCATGGTTCTTTCATCTTAATAAAGAACAACATTGTCATAAAGCGAGTAGAAACAGTTGAAAAAGAGAACGATTACCGAGGGAAAAACTTTAGAAATAATGAAACTATGCATCACGCTACCGTTTTTTGGGGACTTTTGGATAGTATCTGTTTACAATTCACCTGGAAAACCAATTTCACTGGAAAAAGTGTTCTCAGAAAGAATGTCAAATGTTTTAGTATGTGGTGACTTCAACTCCCCCACCAAGAACTAAACTGTTCCTATGATTCCGAAAACGGCGAGAAGCTTTTAAATCTAATTGAAAAAGGCCATTTTAAATTGCTAAACAAAGTACAATTTGCGATAGTACAGTTTTTACAAATTTTAAGAATTTTGAAGTCTCAGAGGATCTAGGCAGTGACCATAGAACCACAATTACAACGTTGAACCTCAAAATAAGCAAAATGTTTGAATTGAAATCCAAAATTGACCTCAGAATTTTTAAAGAAAAAACAAGAAAGTCTTATAGATCATCGATTCTTTGGCCTGCGCAGTATCCGGGAAAAGATGATCTAAATCAGTTTAGCAGTAGCCTGGTTGAATTAATACACAAATCACTTGAAGATTCCTATGTCATCAAAAACAGTTTTCCTTACAGTATTGAGACACGAAAATTGATAAAACTGAAAAGAGGAAAGCGAAGACAGCTCAAAAGTGCTTTCGGCGAAGATTTTAGGTCTCTAAGAACCGAGATAAATTATCTACAAAAAAAAATCAAACGATCAATTAGGCAATCAGAAGAAAAAAAGAGCGAAAATTTTGAAACGTGCAAGCGATAAGGGCAGAAAAGTTTTTGGAGAGCAATAAAAGAACTAGCAAAGGATCACGAGTCGAAACAGAAAACTGGGGACTATCCAAATTTAAACTATAAAGAGTCGCAGGCAGTCACAGATCAAGAAAAAAGCGAGTTGTTCAAACAATTGCTAAAGGATACCATGAAAGATCACACACCAGTTTCATCAGGAACTGCTGCACACTGCGAGAAAATTGAAAATCAAACTAAAGCGATTTTAGGCACAGTTGTAGACACCGAGCAGCTTTGTGTTGTGATCACAACAAAGGAATTTGATGAAATTCTGAGAGAATCAAGAAAGTCATGCCCAGGTCCTGATAAAATCTGCTACAAACTACTCAGAGAGTTACCAAGAAATGTTAAAGCTCTAGCCTATCTCCTAATTTCTAGCTCAATTAACAATTCGTATGTTCCAGCAAATTGAAAGGAATCGCAGATAAAAATGATACCAAAGCAAGGCAAAGACTGCTCAAAGGCTGAAAATTATCGACCCATTAGTCTTACAAATTGCCTCGCCAAAGTGTGTGAAACTGTTGTGAAAAACATTGTCTTAGAACACTGCGAAATTCTAAATGTCTTTGGCGAAACTCAGAGCGCATACAGGAAACATCGCTGTACCAGAGACAACCTTATCAAACTCACTCAGCACGTTAGTGAAGCTTTTCAGTGGTCCGAAATGGTTGGTTTAGTGTTTTTGGATGTTGAAAAAGCGTTTGATGCTGTATGGCGTCTAGGGTTGATCCACAAATTACATTCAATTGAGCTAAAGATCCCAATTATTAAGTGGATAAATTCATTCTTGTCACAAAAGGAATGTATAGGTAAAGCTAAATTCCACCGTAAGTTCCAGCTTTTGCCCGACAGCCGGAGTGCCCCAAGGCAGCTTAATTGCTCCCATTCTCGTTCTTATATTCGTTAGCCAATTGCCAGAACTGAAAGCACAGATCTCTCAGTCTGCTGACGATTTTGCCTTGTACTACAGATCTCGCTCAACACAATTATTTCAAAACAATCTGCAATCATCATTGAATAGCCTCATAGACTGGTATGACCACTTGAAAAATAAAATGAACCCTAATAAAACTTAATACATGATATTCAAACACCCATCAAAGAAAGAGTCTGAACTCAACCTAAAAATAAAACGCGTACCCATTGGAAAAACAGAGTCGCTAAATTTTCTGGGTATTACTCTCACACCTCATCTCAGATGGAACGATCACTGCAATAGTTTAGTAAAGAAAGCAAACGGCAGGTTATTTCAACTATGGAGACTTAGCATTCTAAACATTAACGAAGAAAGTCTCCTTTTGGTATATAAAGCTTGGATCCGACCACTTTTTTTGTTTTCTAATGCCTGCTGGATGAATCAATCCCAAAGAATCACTTATAAAATACAGAACGTCCAAAATAGAGCCCTTAAGATTTGCCTACGAAAACCAAGATGTTACAGGGTCCAAAAGCTCCATGAAGAGGCAAACATGCAAATCATTAAAGAACTTCAGATTAAACTAGCCAATGGGTATATTAGTCGGGCAATTAAACACAACATACAGTCTGTAATAGATCTAATACAAAAAAAACGACAGTGCCCGCTTAACACTTGCAAAAGTACTCTCGACCATCTTCAATACTAAAAAAGTCGAATCGACAGGAGTTCGAAGCCGCAAAGTATCAACTTGCGAATGTTTTCCTACATTTTATATTTCTGACACATGCGTCTCTTAAACTTTTCAGACATGTTACGAGTATATGGCCACCCGCTCGCATAGTCAATTCGGGGCCAGATACAACTCACTTTTACTCCTTTTCACTCCTTTGTCTCCTTCTGTTTAGCCAGCCGCTCGCTTAGCAAATTCGGGGCTGAACAGACTACCAAAGCCTTCCTCCCATTTTCACAACTCATGTCGCTCTCAGCAGCTTTTATCAACATATCTTTTAAACTTGAATATGAACGAAACGGTGCAGCGGCTAAACGCGCGAACGCGAAATGGACAAATTTTACGACGGAAGTTCGGATCCCTGCTTTGCCATTGTCTCTTATTTCGATTTCATTACAGTTCTTGGAACATGTTTTATTGATACTCCACTGATTTAAAGAAAAGAAGAACAACATTCCAAATTGCAATGTGCTACACGCGGTTTGGTTTCAGTGGTTTTACGGTTTAGGTCAGCGTAGCACTTTTTATCACAACATTACTTCTTTTAATTGAAGTTGAAAACACACTTGTTTTAGATCTCAATCCTATTATCTTCAATTTTAACGAACTCTCTGGTCCAGTGCGCTAACCGATCAGCAGATGCGCAGAAGGTGGTTCGAGCCCCACCAAAGAACATCGATTCTTTTCTATTTCTTTATTATTTTACCTTGCAAATTTGTTTTATTTTGTTTTTTTGTTTTTTGTTTAGTATTGATCAGTTATTTTAAGAGATTACTTACCTGAAGAAATTGAAACTCATCCCTCATACTCTACGAGGCTAGCCAAGAAGTCAAACGACCAGTTCAAGTACAATGTCGATATCAGCCAGTAGAAGTCCTTCACGGCACTTGAAATGGCTGAGTCCACCTAACGCTGGAGGAATGTTTTAAATACAGTGATTTCCAAAACTCAATTTTAACAAGAACTCAAAATCTTTCTTAATGTACATAAAATTTCTTCACCGAAGGGTTGTACATAAATTTTGTGTGTATATGCTCTAATTGCGTGCCCCACTTTGCAATGGATATTGTACGTTTGGGTCTTTTGGCGGATCACATAGTGATGCCGGGGAATCACATAAGTGAGTCCTTGCCGAAAGAAACTTTTAAATGACATAAATGGTTAAAAATTTATGAAAAATATAAGTATAATTCTTGGTATTCATCCTAGGATCATATACAATTTCTTTGCAGTCATACAAGGTTCATACATGATTTCCCAGTAGTCATATTTGATTTCTTAGTAGTCGTACAAGGATCGTACTAGGAAATACGTTTTGATTTGAATGATTTCATATATGATCCTTGTATGACTACTAAGAATTGGTGACCCGGGTAGAAGGCTTCTTGAAACTTGCCCCAATTTTAGCCCATTAAATCAACGGCAATTAAATAATTAATTACGACCGTAATTCCTATAGTCAAAAGATCAAAAGATCAGAGTTGACAAAAGAAAAGTGTATTATAAAAAATGGCAGCTGTAATTTTTTGAGGAAATTGGCTTAGCTGACCACGGGTATAAATGTACTGGGGAGAATTGGTACGTAGAGTTTTGTAGAATTTTCGTCGATGTGCGACTGAATATAAGTTGAATTAATGATTGTAAAATTCACTTCTCTTAGTGAGGTAAAAAAAACTGGTATAAACAAGTCCTGAGATACAATCAAATAAATCAAGTCTTTATTATTGACCAATTTAGAAGAATAACTTTGTTACGTAACAAAACACAAAACCGAATATATGAGAAAAGAGAATCTGAGCAATGAAAAAAATTGGCTTCTTTTTAGATAACCAGTTACATAGAAGGACCCATAGAACCATAGAAAGTTTTTAAACGGTCCACACTAGTAAACATACAGCAATCATTATTAATAACGTAGAGAGACAAAATTCAAAAATTTAATAACATTTTAGGAACAGATCTGTAAATCATAAACTAGAACGTTCTTTCTTCAAAAGTATCATATACATTTTCATTGGAAGCAGTTGAGACTTATCATTACTCGGAATAAGTGAAAAAAAAAACGTTTAACATTTTCATTTTTCTGAAACGAATATTTTTTGAAAACCAAGGGTGTCAAACACATTAAAAGTAATTGAGCACAAGGAAAATCATTATGGTATTTTGTTCATCGATAATTCCAGGACCGATGAGGCCTTAAGAGCATTAGGTAAGGATAGAAACAAATAAGTCCAAGACATGGAAGTTTTTAATATTTTCTGAAAACATATAATGTCTGAGTCAGAAAAATTTAACGGCTAAAATGGCAATTGCTGAAGCCGACGAAATTAAATCAATTACATCAAATAACAGGACGCCAAAAAATCAAGTATCGGTAAATTTTTGTTTTATAAATATCAAAAAATATCAACAAAAAATATCAACAAAACATTAGCCATCTACTGAAAAATCTCTAACGCTTTTTTTCCAAGCTTTACTCAATAGCACTGACCTGACGTTTTTGAATGGGACTAAGCAGCAGGACATGAAATGACAACAATGGCTTGCAAAACTCAAACATTTATTAATTTTTTCGTCAAATCAACTTGTGTCCAAGTCATTTAAACCAATAGTTGCCCACTGATGGCTTTAACAAAGTAAAACATTTATCGAATAGAAATCATTCAAATATTCAATTATAATTCGTACAGAAATTGACCGGAAGATAAAAGCGAAAATGTTCTTAAACATCCGAAATTTATTTTTGCAACACTCTACAAAACCTTGTCCAATGTTGTCAAGGGAATTTTTGGTAACTTTTCTGTCCCTGCGTTAGCTGACAAAAAAAACATTTCATTCAAGCTTTCGATTTCCTCAAAAAAATCTACTGATTACTTCTTATTACAATATTTTGTTTACGCCATTTTAAGATTTCAGCGTGATTATACAAACGATTGATCTCTTTATTTTTTTAACGTTAAAAACTTTGCATTTGAATCAATTGAGAGAGCTATTTGATGACATTTTATACTTTTATTGCAATTAAAAAGCTTATATTTTTATTCCAATTTTTTATTGTAATAAAAAAATTTCTCATCAATAGCAGTAATTTTAGGCATAGTATTAGATAACTCCAATATATACAAAAAGTTAAACATCACTGATTTGATAACATATCTGCCGAAGTTTATACAATATGCGATGAACGTAAGGATCCTGCCTGCGGGATTGGCTTGCTAGTTACGTTTCGACATGAACAAAATATAGTATTTCCCGGCCTACAAGTCTGTCAAAATTATGATCTAACAAACTTTTAAAGTGGGTTCCAGCAATGATATTCATCGTCGCGTGTTTAGCCCTGGTTCCAACTTACGGGTGTGTATAACTTCGATGGTCATTAGTTTTTCTACAAAAGCCATTAAGAGTTTTCAATTCAATGATACACCTTGAGCCACAGAATCCAGCAATGTGTTGATCGTCCTGTCAATCTTTCTTTTTTATTGGTTTTATGCATGATCAAATTTTTTGCTTTGTGAATACTATTTGAAGACACATAGTTTTTTGCTTACTAATTTTGTTGTAACGTTGCCTCTGTTTTGTAGAAAATTGTGTTTCGGTTTTCATCAGATCTAGTCTGGCGTCTTTGATGCTCTTTTTGTTTTGATTTTGACTGATTTTACCGACAGTAATTTCCTATCTAAAGTTTGGTTCACTAATTTTGAAGATCAATCACCTAGATACTGATTTATGGTTCACCGTGTCTTGTTCTTTTCAAGTGCTTGATGGAAGGCCAGCAAACTATTTGTTTTGTTAAAAACCCTGTGAAAGGTCCCTTGAACAATGTTTTTCTTATGCTGAAGCGGTACAAGTCTGCAGATATTGATTATTATTCTCATATCAGCTGGTTTTTGGTACCAAATACAGGTAACATTTTATCGTTGCTCACGTATAGGTTGATATCAGGAAAAGTCAAAATTCCTTCGAAGTTCACTTTTTTCTAGGCAATTTGAAGATTTTTTGTTTTGAGTCTGCAAGTCTTAAGCTTTCGTCCGGATCACCACTAATTGTGCAAATAATATCATCAACAAACCTTCTGAATAACTTTTTCCATGAACTTCACCTCTGTTTTGTTAATGGCTGTAGTACGTACAGATTCAAACAACGACCTGCCTTTTAGCATACTCCTCTTTTTTTTACTTTTTCCAAAAAACCAGTTTTCCATATTTCGCAATCTCTTTTTTTTCACTCGATACTCGGAAAATCACTCTCCAGTACAGTCTTTACAATTCCCGTTTTGATCGCATCTAGATTTTGCACTAATGACTTAAACGATTTTTCCCCGTGTTTGCTAGTATTAAAGCCAAAAGCTAAACATACTGTGAACAGAGCAACGTCATCTCTCTATTGCAAATTGTCTTAGTGGCAAAGTTTAATCAAATTTGTTAATTGTGATTCACGAACAACAAATTTTCATCGGAAACCAATGATTGAAAAATTTGTCATTCTGATAATGAATTCATACTTCACGTATACGTCCAAAAAATGAAATTGGTCACAATACAGTGGTTCAAGATTGCGCTTTATTTTCATCTACATTCCATCTGTGGTATGCACTCACAAAAAACACACCAAATTATCTAACTGTTTTAACAAACCGTGAATAAATCACTTGGTTACTGGTTAAAGATAACGTATAAATTTTTATCAATCAACCTGCTGTAACTAGCATTTATATTTGCTTTTTGAGTGTCTCTCCTGTGTGCGTAGTAAGCAACCCAAAACTCCACCGGTACTGCTTTTGTAAATGAAAACACTTTTTCAATTTATTTTTACGGAGGCAAGCTTCACTATGGTCTTGTGTAGACTCTGTCGTCCAGCAGAATGTGCGATGCTCTCCTTATCTCGGCCTTGACTACGGTTTCAACCAGCAGATAATTGGCAATTACCACTGTGCATGACAAATAGGGTAGACAAACTGTTTTATTGCCAAGCAAAAAAGACTTCACGTCAATGCTTCTAAGTCTATAACGTGTGAAACTGAGTGGAGGCAAAAGTTTCGCGTTCAAGATAAGCTCAACAGTTCGCATCCTGGTTGTAAGGATGTCATCTGTGACTTACATATACTCCAACACATCATGAAATTTTTTTTTCTCACTGCCAATTTCTTCAAAGCTTCTTCAATTGAAGTGCTTCACTTGTTGATTCACATAGTCTTAATTCTTTTCTTTTTTCCGAGCCGCAAAGTACAACACAGACGCTCTTTCAGCTCAAACGCAGAATTTTATCCCTATGTCTAAGATGATGTTAATTGGTTGGCACCTTCGCGCATTGAATGGGATGATTGCATACGGGCGGCTATCTGTGTTTAACTTGGGTGTAATAATCAGGATTCACCTCTCTCTTAATTGGACCAGTATACAATAAGCAATGTCTCTCGTCTGGTTCACTCGCTTGATTTTCGCAGTGAGAATCATCTAAAGTTTTGAATTCCATGGCATGTAAGAATTGCCGAAGAATCCGGTTGTTCTGCGGGCCTACGTGTTATTGCTAGTGCTTTTACTTGTCCTCTTCCGCTTTGACAGTTGATTCTTTTTTCCTACATTTTCAGTATTTTCATGTTGATTGTTTTTGCGCTGACTCCGCAAGAGTAAATCAACCGCGAGATGTGTACAGAGTAGCAATATCAGATGCTTGGAAAAATTGAACTTTCTTTTCTATGGCTTTGGCGCCAAAATCTTGCTTTTCTTCAAGAACGTTTTAGAACTGCAAAGCTTTGATGCGCTTGTGTTTTTAATGGCGACTTTTTGAGATTTCCTCTCCTCTGCAATCTTGTTTTTTTGTGGTTATTAGACGATTTTTTTCTTAGCATTCGCTATCATTAGCCTTATATTAGCTCCTTATGCCGCTGAATTGTTCCCATAGAATTGCAGCTTTCTTCTCTTCCGACATTGTTACGAGCGCAAATGCGGGTTTGTTATCTTCATCTGAGGCAGAAACAAGAGCCATATGAATGAGATGTCCACTTTTTTGGTACATAAACCTGCCCGGCGCACTCAGTCAATCACTTCTCCTAAGTTTTTTGCCCAGGTTTTCTGCTTTTGTATTGCTCTGGTGTCAAGGTGCGTTTAGTCGTTTCATTATTATGCCTACAGTTAGAAATATGTGTTGCATCCAGTTTCTCAGCTAATCATTTGGCTTCAAACATTTGCTTGCCAGTCTGAGAATTCATTGCTTAATTGAGCATTTTTTCAACTGTTTTGTAGTCTGTTCTATCGAAGACACATAGAAGGACTTCCTCAGTTATTGGAGTGTCAATATCTTTGTTTGTTCCTGTACAGATTTAAAAATTAGCGTCAGCAATAGTTCATTGTTTTCTAAACGCCAAAAAGCCTTCCATATTGGTATTAAACTTGGCTTCGCTTATGCTGCTTATTGATTTCATTTCTTCCGGTAATGCTTTAATCACTGGATCGTGGTATTTGCTCGATTTCATCAGCTGACATTTTATCCGTTATCAATTCTCACTGGCTCGATAGAGTACTTTAAAGACAATAACCTTTGCCACCTATATCTTTGTGCTTGAGCAGTTCCGTTAGCATCTTTCATTTTGTTCTGAAATTGCCGAAAAAAGAATTCAATATCGGCGGGGCAGTCAGTGCTATTGGTTTCGGTCTCAATTTTTATCTTTTAATTCATGCGCTAGATCAGGTCTTGCCATTAGTCTGTACTTCGAGGCTATTTGTTTGTAATTTGAAGCAGCATTGCTCACACGTCACATCGTACCAGGTTTCTATCGGACTAGCACTGGATGGCGTTCGATAAACATTTTTTTTCCAAAATGCCTCCTATGTTGAATTTTGCTCAAATTTTGTTCAAAAACCGGATCACTTTTCAACATCGGTATCTGTTGATTGCGTACAAAACCATTTTGAGTTGAGTTTCTTTGAATATTCGAAAGAGTGGAGAGTTGACCAAAGGGTTAGCTGTAATTGCTCGATTGTATAGGCTGTTGTTCGCTATACTGCTCTTCAACTGCATGCCACTTGCCTGTGAACTTTGTTGGACTCATTTGCAACCGTCATTTGCAACCGTCATTTGCAACTGCAGTTTAATATTTGACTGACTGATGAAATATTTTTGAATCGTTAGTTTTAAATTCCAATCACGTCTTGACATTCTCATTAACTTTCATGTTTTTGAGCCGCCAACATGACACAAATTTGTTCTCTTTTTCCCGTCATGGTTTTTCTGCAAACTCATCATAAATCCACAAGCAGAGTGATTGTTTAACTTTCTGTTTCGTTCTTGTAAATCAATGGACTTTGTAGCTCATAAGCATCTTGACTCCATTTAAGACCTTCTTCCGTCATAATCAATGTTTTTTGGAAGAACATTCCAGTGAGTCAAATTATCTTTTCTTTTTTTTTCGTGTTTGATTTTTGCTGCTTCTCAGCGAAAAGGCCGAGTTGTCGAGAACCTCGATCAAGAGCAATTTCAAATAGTCTCCTTGTGTTAAATATAAAATAAGGACTATAATAAAATAAAAATCTTTACTTCGTTCATCTTGAACTAGGGCCCGAAACTTTTGAAAAATTTAACAGATGAATGAACCCATTCAACGAATATTGAAGACAGCATATATGCATAGACTGTCTAAACTGTTTGAACTGCTTTGCGATAACGTTACCTGCGTAATAGTTCTGATCCTTTCGTTTCTCTGAGAATAGCAATCCACAGTGCTTTTTGGTACACCCGTTGACATCATATGCGCTAACTTTAGCATTCTTTAGTTGCACTCGTGTCTTTTCACTAGACATCCGTAACATAAGCATTGCTTTCTTAGTGCTCTATAATAATTAGTCAGGCCCCCTTTGATGAGTAACTGGTAGTTCAGATTTTTAACAGAAACCTCAGCTAGATGTCAGACGTCATTATCCCTCAGTTTTGTTTAACCAATTTTGATCTCGCACAGAATGTCTATATCCTTGCATAACGTTTGTCTTTCTTCGTGTATCCGCGGTCATTCTCCTTTCGTACTCCTTTTCGCTTTCAATCACAGAGTTGATGTTCCTTTTTGAAGGCCTTCATTTCAATCTCTTATCTTAATTTTTTCTTGAAAAAAAAACACGCTTCCTTGAGATAATTTTTTTTTCCAAAATGAACTTGGAATTTCTCCTTCGTGATTTAAGACTTTTGTTGCTAAAGAGGTTTCTCTTATAATGACTGTGAGCTACAGCTTCGTGTTCTAAAGTTTTCGCTCCAGAAGTATCCGTTGTTCATTTCTTTGTCCCCTCTTCTTTTTCCGTGGCTCACACTCATTCGGTCTGAATTCGTTTTTCGTAGCGTGCATAAACTTTTCTATGCAATGCAATGAATATATATTTTCCTTTGATATTCTGTGCAAAATTTGGTGGGTGGGCGGAAGGCTGTTAAGACTGTTTAGATGACCCAAGTCATCGCATAGAAAACATTTAGGTTAATCGTTTGACATCGATATTCCATTACTTTGAAGCCATTACGTCTTTTGATGTGAGCCTCTCTCAGAAAAACCTGAAAGTTCTGTCATTAGCTTAGTTGTTGTTTTAATGTGATTGCTAACCTGAAGGATGAATTGCAAGTTTTCAATAGCTGTTTGGTGGTTTCTGCTTGTTCGCTCTGGCCAGGGTTGTTTTGTTCAATTTTTGTCGATTTGGTGCCTTTGGCTCGTTCTACCTGAAATTGCATATCATTTTTTCTTCTACTGTCCAGATCACATGAATGTAGTGGCTGCTCTCCAATCTAAGAAAATGGAAACCTTACACTACTTGTTCAGTTTCATGGTTGCTCATCAGCCCGATATTACGTTTCCGGCGTTGGCTTGTGTGACCAGTTTAACGCTATATCGGATATATCGTTGTAACAACTAATACGTTGTAACAACTATGTTGTAACAACTAATAATATACAGCATATTATTAGTTGTTACAACACCAGTTTCAATAATTAACCATTCAATTGCGCTGATCAACAAAAGTGCTTCTCCTGAATTGTCCAAATAAATCTTGAAGAAATATTTACAATTAGTTTTGTTTCAGTTCTTATTTACATTTAAAAGCTTATAAATTTGATGGAAAACCAACAAATTATAGCCGTATAGCATGGCTATGTTAACTCAAAAACTCAAATTTTATATAAAAAATTTGATTAATAGTAGGAATCACTGTACATACAACTAGGCAAGAAATTAAAAACTTCAATTTGCACTGTTTGCAAGCTTTTCTATTGGTGTCCATATAACTAACACCCACAATTAATTAGATAATTCTTCGTTAAATTCACCAAAAGAAACCGACTCCAAATTTTGTACCAACTTTATCATATTTTGGATCTGCGTTCCATAGAAAAAATTTAAAAATCAATATTAACGGTCGCTTCAACGAGCCAAAAAAACTGAATTGTGCAACCTTAAAGTTGATTTACAGAAACATGACAAAGCATGACAAGGTAATTTTCCGCTCAAAAATTGCCCCTTAATGGCAGTTTTCAGTTCAATTTGACCAATTTTGTTATTTTGATAGTAAAGAGATTTACTTGTTATTTGATCACCTCTTATTAGCTGTAGACATGTTTGTCAACAGAATGCAAACAGACTTCCACAACCTCACTTCTCAGTGTAGTTTTTATTTCACGGAAAGATTTTTAAACATTTAGAAATTTTGTTGATTGTGATACATACGACTTTATAACGATTTCTTATTCCATTTGGTAGTGTGGGGCTTAACTGCTTAGGTTCAAAAAACCATTCAGCATTTAGTTCTATTCTGCCCCCCCCCCCCCCAAGTGTTTTTATTCCCCCAATTACAATTTATGTGCTGTGTATGTAGAACATTACTATGCAAAAAATAGCACATGCGCCTGGTGGGCGTGGGGCTTAAATTTGTATGCCCACTAAGAAGTTTGTGTGTGTGTTTGTTTGGGGGGGGGGGGGGGGTAGAGGGGTAGAACAGTATAAATCTTTGACTCGGGCCTTTGCGGGTAGTACTCTGATAAATCTCGGCAATCCCGAAGATAAATTTGAGTGTGTTCGTAGGGTTAAATACGTTTATACGTTAATTTCGAACCCAACTATCGGCCAATGCCCATTTCATGAAATTTTCGGCGTAATGAATGTGACTTTTAAAATAACTTCTGTCTTGAAATGGCGCCGTATAAGAGTTCACTCTTGCGCATGCAGTTTTCTCCGGCGATGAATGCTTCAGAAATGGCTCGTACCACTTTCTAAAAGCCTTCATACATATCATAGACGAAAGGGCCCAAGCGGGAATCGAACCGCCGACCTCTGTTGTTGGAACTTGAATTCCCCATGACATTGCAACGGCACAATCTTTGTATCCATACTTGTCGTAATAGAAAGGCATAAATTCATTTAGACCAGAACATTGAATCTCGTGTTCAATGTGACCTTTACAATATGGACTGTAACGATAGCAAAGTTTCATCATTCGGAACCATTCCGGCAATTCCGTAAATGAATCGGTGGAAATATTGGCTAAAATTTCTTCGAAATTCTCTTTATAAGATGCCGTTGAGTTTTGTATAACTGATGCGCTTATAGTCTCCGTTTCAATTGAGCGGTCATTGCGATTGAAAAATATCCCCCATGATAGCCGGCAACCGCCAGCGGCCCTGGACCAATCGTGAAATTGATTCGTATACTGGTTGGGTTTCGCGCATGTAAGTTTTTCACCTGTGCAGTATTTGCCCTCGACATCCGGGAGGTACTTGAAGCACATAGTGACATCGGACCACCATGTTGGAATTTCAAAGTGATATTTGATGTCCTTTTCAATTTCTTTGACAATTCGGACATCTGGAATCGGTTTTGGTAATTCTGATCTGACCCGGTTGAGAAGTTGTTCACTAACAACAGAAGCCGGTTGTTTTGGATGCCCGTTTGAAAACTGTTCCAGAAGCATTTCAAGGTGAAGTAACCGAGACTGGTCGGGGTGTGTCGGCAGAACTGGAAAAGCGTAGGTCTTCGTTTTTATGTTATACGGGAACCAAGGTTGGTTATAAGACCTTCGAGTTGCAGGGGTGTCTCTGAAGTATTTGTTGCGTGCTCTGTTTGCAACCAACAATTCTTTGAGATCAAAAAAGTCGGCGTTCGACAGCGACATCTGTCTTTCTATGCTCATTGCAAAATAAAAATTGGAAGCTAAAATTAATAATCCGGTAGATGTTAAACCAGTTTTCATAATGAAAACCTAGATTTTCGCAAATTCTGCATAAATTGTTTCAGTTTAACTAAAATTTGATTCAGATTTACTCCAGCTGAACTAGTTTGAATCATGCAATGTTATTGACCAACCGTATAGTGTTATTTATCAAGTTTCAAAGATCGTTTTGACTTATAAGTTACAACGTTTTCTTTTCAACAGTACTTTTGAAATATTAAATCTATCACTCAAATGTCGGTTAAGTTTTGGGGGGGATTAGATATTAGGCAAAAACTCGATTAAGCGAACAAAAATTTTGTAGCCAATAGGCGAAACTCCTGAACTAAAGATTTGTGGAAATTAGGCGAATAATAATTTAAACACTTAAAAGATGTACTTCATAATCCACTTCATGCTGTAATGTTGTCAAGTGTCCCCGACAGTCGTCTTTAAATACAAACGAGTCGCTAGAAGTGCATGGCAATTGTATCATTTTTTCAATGTTTTGCTTTAGTCGGTGTCATCACAGCCAACTTTCTGATTTCAAAGATATGACAATAGTTTTAAAATAGATAGTAGTGGTTGAAAAGTAACGCGCGAAAAATTGGCGGAGTTGGGGGTTAAACGACATTGCAAAAATGCTCAAAATTCAGTTCTCAAAAATGAGTCATAATTGCTCAAAAAATGGTCAAGTTTGATTGTTTCTTATCTTTTTTTCTTCGAGGTCAAATGTTATGGTCACTTTATTACAATATATTACAGATCGGATGTTGCAAAACCTTCTTAAAGTGCTTTAATTGGTATTCGCCTAGTTTCCGCAAAACCTTATTTCAGAACTTTTGCCTAATGGCTACAAAAATTCCATTCGCCTAATCGAGTTTTCGCTTAATATACTACGCCCCTGTTTTTGTAAATGATAAGTGAAAAATTAGGGAGCTCTCCCAGATGTTTTTGACTGAACAGTTGTTGAGTTTTTAGTTTTTCGTCGTATATATCTAGTCATTCTGTTGTTATGTACAGAATCAGTACCAACAGAAACTCATTGCATTAAATAAAGTGAAAAATTGAGCTGGCCATAAACGTCATGTGTCTTGGGATATAAAAAGATTTCTAGCCACTTATTGGTTTACAAATTGAGGCCTAACAATCAAAGTTAGGGCAAAAAAAGTCCGAGAACATTCAAAAAAGAAATTTCTGTAACAATTGTAACAATTGGTTATTGAGAATTTATATGTAAAAAATTCATCCATAGTATTGTTTAAAATCACTTGACACAAAAATTAGCAAAAATTAAATAATTTGCTTGATTTAGTTTCTTGCTTCTTTGTCATTTATTGTGATATCTGCACGTTACATGTTAAAGAGTGCTCATATAATTTACTAGAAAAAATTCATGAAAATTAATTCTGAATTTTTTGATATCATAAAATTTTATAACTTTTCAATCCGAAAAATTTTTGCATCGTCGTTACATTCGTTTGAATATTTTTTGCAACATTGCTTTGCGTCTTACCTATTTAGCTAAATAACTTAACGCAATTGACGAGAAGAATGCAGCCTCAAATTATTTTTGGATTTTTTGCTTTGCTTGGACTTTTGGATTTTTGCCTGCTTTGCTAATTTATTTCTTGAAATGGCTAATTTATTTCCTGAAATGATATTCTCAAATGATAAAAAAAATTACATCAGTTTTGGCCTGTACGCGGCTTATCTTTGTTTTCAGAATAAAATTACTTGTTTCATATGCAGATTAATGTCAAAAAGCAGCAGGGGAGAACCTGGTAAATCAGAAAACTTTGAAAAAAAACAAAAAAAACCAAAAACCTAAGTGTGTTTTAACAATAATCAAAACAAACTGTATTATCAGAAGCTGAATTAATCGAAATCTGCCCGGAATGTCAAAGTTAACTTAACAACAAACTTGTTTACTTTTTATCGTTGGTCTGAACCAAATTTTTAACTTTCTAGCAAAATAGTTTCGACTAGTAAAAAACACTAGACAAATAAAGAGCATTAGTGTTATCCAAGTTAGAGTTTACAAACCTAGTTTACAATATAACGAGACGGCTGGTGCGATTCTGTGCGAAGCACAGATTGTTCCAACATAACTTTCAAGGTTGTGAACCAACCTTTAAGTTCTGCCAGAGAAACCACTGGGAGTATCCGAAAATAACCTATATGCATTGGAAAAAATTACTGCTACTAATAGTAAAATTGACACTAAAATTAGAAATGAACTGTGAATTATTTCGAAAATTTTTGTCAATTTTGATGTTTCAGTAGCATAAACCGCCCATTGTTTTTTTTTTCAAAATTTCCCAGAGATGTGTACAGTTACTCCAATGAATACAGTTTTGCTTATGAACATAAACAAAACCAATGTTTTTGCTAAATTTTCAAATTTAATTAGTTTTGTATCTTTTGAAAACTTCTAACAATTCTTGAACTCTGCTTTTAGTTGTTTTTGAACATGTAAAGGTTGAATCTTTTTAGTAGCTTAGAAGAAAATTGGTTATCAGTAAACTTAATGTTTACACCCTTTCCTTCTTTTAAGTACGAGTATTTTTTAATGAAATAAGATAATTAACTTGTTTTTTGAGAACGGAAAAAAGAACAGAAAAATCCTTATTATCCTTCAAACGAAATTTTTGCTTTTCATATGGGTTTTTTTGCAATTTTCGGGTTTTTCAATTTACAGAAACGCCCAAAAAAGTGGAAAAGATGAGTTCGAAGAGCAATATCGAAATACAGCGAAGTGGAAAAATGTTCTCTCATTTTCAAAAAACTGAGAATATGTTTTAAAGTTTCCATTCTGACAATCCAGAAACTCTCCTTTTTATTTCTTTATATTAGAGAAGATTAGTTCAAATTATCTGCTCTGACTTACAAATTATCTGCTCTGACTTAAAAAGAATACAAATAAAAAAATAAGGTTTGCTTTTTCTGTCAAACATTAAATTAATGGATTTGATAATCATTTCATCATTTTTCAAAGTATATTTACGTTTCCAAGGTGATGAAATTAATAAAACTGTTAGTTCTGATTGAGAAGAGTTTGTTGCAAAACAACTCTATTAATTACAAAAGATTACAATTTCTGGTTTTTTAAAGCTGATTTATGCTATTTTGAGAGCTCTAAATTGCCTAACGTCTTCGATTTTGAAAAAAAAAATCCTTATCATACAAGCAGAAATGGACAGAGGGATAGAACTGTTTCTTAATCAATTTTTTTGAGAAATTAGGTTTTTAATTTAAGAGATACAGTAACTAAACTATAATGTAAGCAGAATAAGAAAAATGCAAGTTTTTTACTATTTTTGCGCTCATCCTACTCAGGAATATCTTTTTGACATAATTTTTTTTTACGGCCGGAAGCATAAATCAATCCTATCGTCTATCGGTTCCAGGAGTTTATTATCATCAATTCTATTAAATCAAGTGATTTTCAAGGACCAAAAAGTAATTTTGGGATGCAAACAGACTATGGTTATTTTGGACTGGGAATCATTAAGAAGATCCGAAGAGTGAGTACCAAAATTCTAAACGGTTAGTTTTCAAGACTGCAGTTTCAGGTTTAAAATTACATCAGATTACACGCAAAAAATGCCCATAAAACTGGCAAAGGTTTGTCAGTATAATTTGCAATTTTTGGACTTGAAGACTTTGAAAAGCGATTACAATTCGTCCCCTTATATTAGGAAAAAAATCAACATGTTTTTTGGCGGAATGTGTTTTTACCATGTATTAAGTTATTGTGTGAAAATTGCTGTCAATTGAGAGCAAATTTTCCTTTTCTAATTTTTCTCCGGTTCTGTGGCGTACTTGGCCTTTTTTTGAAAAAATGGCTTTGAGCGATATGATTACCACCTCAATGCATTTACAAACGTAATTTTTAAAAACGATGATTAATAATGAATATTTTATTACAAAAATGTACAAAATATTAATCTATCTCTAAGACAATAGTTCTAACTTGACAACAAAACACTGCAGGCAAAAAGTGATACACTGGCTAAGACTAGAGGCACTGTATGTAAGAAGCAAGTTTAAGCACAAGTTCTTCGTTTTTTTCAATTGTATCCTCAGCAAAACAATATCTTTCCGTGGAAAAACAATCCAAAAAAAAATATTTTGCTGACGTGTGAATTTGATCTTAGCTTTCGTTAGCAGCTGTAACACGGACAGGAGTGTATAGTAACTTGACTTGAATGTCGTATTTTTTGTTTCTCAATAAGGTCGCCATAATTGATCATTCACGTCAACTATTTCCTCGGAACCAAAAACTGTCGGTTGAATCATATCTAGGTCAAGGTCAATCGCCGAAGACGCATTATCAATTTGACCTCCAGAAAGCAAGACTTCTTCACTCAAACTTGAACTTTCTTGATCGTTCTGGACAGCCAAAGGGCTATTGCCTTCAAATATCGGTTTTGGAGATGTGAAAACATTTTCGTCCATAAAATTGGTAAGTTTTCGGGAGTCAAAACTGGTCGCGGGCGCACCAGACGTTGCAAGGTTCCCAAAGTTAACTTCCGACTGTTTCGAGTTCACTTCACTGCCGTTTATCAAATGGGGATATGAACCCGCGAATTGAAAAGATCGATTACCGTTAATCGAAGATTTTTGGGCGATAAACTGATAGGGTTCCGAAGCACTCGAAACTTGGTTGTCAACTTTAGTGTTTGGCTGCGAGTTCCAAAATTGCGTAGGTTGAATGTTCGAATCATGACCGCCGTAAGCTGAAATCTGAGGGGCTGAGCCAAAATGGAGATTTTGCTGACTTTTAAGCTGAAAACCGGGAAGTTGTTGTTGTTGATGATGATGATGAGTTGGGTGACCAAAATTGGTATAAGGTGAAAAAGTGGTGAAATGATTTACAGAAGGCTGATTTTGAAATGTTTGCTGATTAGGTTGTATATAAGATATGCATTTCGTAGTAACTGAAGTTTCGTGAAAAAGCGGTGTAATTTGTTGTTGGAATGTGTGAACCGAAGGCAACGATTTCTGCTGTTGTAACCCTTGCCCAAATTGCTCTTGTTGACTGAATTGTTTTTGTTGATTTATCGATTGTTTACTGCTGTTTGTGTTTTGCCCGAAACATGCAAAATTTGCACTTTTTGGGTCTGAGAGGTTGAAAATGGTGGGCTGCAACAGCCGCCAATCAGACACAGGTGATGAAGTGATGTTATTTGTATTTGGTAGTGCTGAAAACATTTGGGGGTGAAAATCGTGGGTAGAAGTTGGGTTGTAAATAGTTGTCGGAAATGCGCCCACTGACCCGCAAGTTGGGTATTCGTAAGTAGCTTCTGTTTTTATTTGTTGATCACCTGGCCATGATTGAGCAGTTAAAGTTGACATTTCGGGCGAGGTAAAACAGTTGGCGGCTTCTGAAAAAAAAACAAAATCTAATGAGCTAAAATTTAATATTATCTGACGTATAAGTGGAAAAAGTTGGTTTTGATAAATCAACTTTTGTAAATAAAAAATACGGTGAAATTAAGAACAAAATTTAACAAAAACTCAACATAGCACAAATAAATGGGGATATTACATAATAAAAGGACTGTGCTGATCTTTCCAATTTATAAATAAAAAAGAATGATTCCTGATAAATATTTTCGGTTTTTTAAGCTATCATCTGTTCGCTTAAAGTTATAGGGAAGCTAAAACAAAATTCAAGCTACCAAGGAGTAACAATTAATTCTTTTATCGCATTCATTTTGACCTAAAAAGGAAAAACCAACTCAAAACAGATGAAATTTTGTCGCATTCCTTTATTTACAATTCACTTTATTATTTACACAAATACACCTCCATTTTTTGCAGTTCAGAAAAGGACAAAATACAAAATTTTTTATTGATTCTTTTTATTTGTCTATTGTTTTCCAATGAACTTTTTCAGCTAACCTTAAGAGTGAAAAAAACATCTGTTTAAAAATTGACAATACCGCCCCCACCTTTATATAACGGTTGTACGGCGCCGCCTAGCATAGTAAAAATGCCTCTTGTTTGTTTACAAACAACTATTTAGATATTATTTTATAAGGAGTAAATAACTAAAGAGGCAATTATACAATCACAATTATCCTTTTCCCTCCCCCTAAAATTCCCGTCTTATGTTTCTCGTATCCGGTTTGCTGTGGCTTTTCCACAAATCGCGCGCGGTCAAAATGTCTGGAAAATGCGTGGGTGTGCGCCTTCTGCTCTTTTCAGCACTTTTTTGTGGTCCAAGAATAACTTCAGTTATAAAACCCTGGAACTTATTTCTTAATTGGCAGTAAGGTCTTTTTAACAGTGAAAAATATTTCCTGTTGAGAAAATGAGCTGAATTAGCTTCAAACTTTTATTCTTTAGCTCAATTTTACAATAAAGTATAATTGGTCCTTTACAAAAATTGTTGTTCAATTTGAATCAGTTCTTAGAAAATAATAGAATCAGTTTGAAATCTTGGAAATCGTAAATAAACTTCAAAAATGCCAAATTTCAGCTGTGACTAGCTAGAGAATTAAATAAATTTGCAAATCTATTTCACTCAAATCGATATGATTTTTACGATAAAAACAATCAAATATCAATTTTTAATTCGGGATTTTTAGCAGGAATATTTCAAATAGGTGGGAAATATTCACGATAGCTCTGAGTAAAATTCATATCACATTGATTCAGAAGCTATACAAGTCTTAAAACGGAAGCAATAAGTGAAATCCGAGTTATCCAAGGAAAAAAATATTTTTTTTTAGGATTTGACACATAATTTTGTAAGCACGCCGCTATTATTTTGCGGAACATGTAAACAAAAATAGTTGAAGGGGTCGGATAGATGAAACCATATTCTCGTATCTCAAATTTGAGGGAAAAAATTGCTAAAAAATCACCTTGATGACCGCTAGTGGCTGCTGATTGGGATGAAACATGCTCCACCAATTTAGCTCCTTCCTCAAACCTCGCGTGAACAGATTGCACGGGCTGCAAAGTGAACAAACTTTCACTGCCCAAATTTGAATTCACGTTCGCAGAAACATTATCAACTGTTATGTAACTTGGTGACTGAATTGCGTAATCAGGCGAGGCATTACGTAACAATGTGTCTGTTGTTACGTCAGAGGGGACTAAAGTTCCTGTGTCAAGTCTGTTAGCCCCACAAGAGGTCGAATTTATTCCGCTATCTGAATTCTCGGCGAACGGGTTGTTAAACTCGTTAGGGTTCAATAGAGAATGTTGTTGATTTAAAGGGAATAACCCGCTGGCGCAGGGTTCAATTGGAATGGGCGACTGGCAGTTACTGGACCCACAAGGCGAGCTGGAACAGTTAGATCCGGTTGTTGTGTCGCTAGTTATGCTTTCACTGCCGCCGCTAACGTGTTTAACCCGGCCGCTAAATCCCCCCAAAGTATGGGTTGCGGGGTAGTTGGGTACAATAGAAGTATCGCTGGTAGTGGTGGGGGCACCAATAACGTGTGAAGAACTGCCGCCGCACCCAGCATTGATTTCTAAACACAAATTTGGGCTTGATTATTTTTTTTATTTGTTGTTGATTACTGTGGGAAAACGCTTGTTTATCTTTTTTTAAATAGTATGAGTCGATTAGGGATTAGTTAATTTAAAGTTAAATTTTGACCCTGAGTTTCTATAGACCATATTTTTTCAAATCATTTTTGGTATTTCAGGTTAATTTTAGTTTACTATTTTTTTTAAAAAAAATGGAAAACGTCTAGTTTAAAAGAGAACTTAATAAGATCTATAAATTCAACCCTCATTGAAGATTTTTAAAAAAACAATATTTGAATAACCGTCTTTTAGTGAGCCATTATTTGAATTCAGTTAAGTTTTCCATTTTCACGGTTCCATGAATTTCCAACTTCTGGGAAAAATATGGAAAAGTAATTACGAAGACGAAGGAATACGTTAAGATTGTTTGTTATTTGAGTGTCAACTGACTCAAAGGCACTCCTCTACTGAAATTAATCATAATCGGTTATAACTTGTTAGTTTACCCTTTAACAAGTTCTTTCTGAAGTTAGATTAGAATTCATTAACCAAATTTACGTTGGCGTATATTTACTTGTGATCTAGACTAGCTATGAATCATAACTAGCGATTATAACTAGTAGAACTATTATATAAACGAAAGGCTTGGCTTAAAAAGTTGTTTCTTTTCTTGAGTTAAACGAAAGCGTTGACTTTAATGGCAGAAATCTTCAGCTACGCTTGTCAATAAATTGTACAATCAAGCAATCCTTTTTCAAAAACATACAAATCTTAAGCGTTTATTTATTCAACAATCTACATTTAACATTGACAACCAAAATTACAACTTAGGTGGTCAAATTGTAATAAAAACACTCATAAAATGCTCTTTTTTGGTCCAAAAGTCATAACTAGATTAGATATAAATGGTATTAAACCGTAGGATTAGATTGAGATTAGACACCTTGGTGTTTTTGAGTACTCAGGCTCTAATCAAATTTTGAGAACTTGATAGGCGATACAAATCCAGGACTACTTTTGTCCGTATCTAGTCAAAACTTTCGCAAACTGGAAATATAGATCAATACCGGAGTTAAAACTGCGGTCTAACTTCGTTGTGGGCCAATCAGTCAAATTAAATTACAATTTTAAGCCGTTGCAAAACCCAATTAAATTCAGTTATTGTAAGCAATAACCCAAAATTTTGGTGTAGAATGTCCCCCGTGTGGGGCGATATTTCCCTTGGAGGTAATGGGCTTAACCTTGTTAATAACTAATCAATTATTAACTGGCTTAAAGTGACAAGTTAAGATTTCTTTAACTTGGTTTATAGCAGGTGCCGGATAACTAGTTAAGTCTTAACCATCTGCTAAAATCGGGTGACTTATAACTCATAACTAAACTTGGTTATAACTTGCCTAGTAAATATTGATAACAATTTATTCGGCTATACGAAAAAGGTAACGAGAGGGGAAAAATTCCTATAAAGGGAAATTTTGGGGTTCGCTTTTATTAGTCAATAAGTTTTGATCGGCTTGAAAATTGACCAATCAGATGCCATGGTTTTGCGAAATATACAAGTTCGGTTTCGCAATACGAGCTGAAACTTCGTTCTACCCAAAATACTCAGGGCTGCCCAAATATCTATTTATATACCCATCCAAGAAAAAGAATGCTTACAAAGCCTAAAGTTGTCACTGAAAACCCTGCTGTTAACTTCCAAAGAAACACTTATAAGATCAGTTAGCAGTATTTATTTTTCAAGGGTTGTAATTTTGTGCAAAATGTCGAAAATGAGGTTGTTTTTGTTTCCGTTAATCTATAAATCTAGTTATTAACCAGATTATAACTAAAACCGCATCCTAGTATAAACAAGCTTATTCTTATCATGTCACAAATTTGATACCCTGCCCAATAAATTAAACTGTTAATCCTTAGTTTGTAATTTGTTAATCTGTCGGTGGCTAATCAACAAAATTGAGTGTTAATCGGGTATATTTAACCGTATTTTGAAGCATCAACACTTATGTCTAAATCTTCTGACAAAACAAACAAAATTTTAATCCTACTAAATCTAAAAAAAAGCTGTGACCGGGGTTCGAACCCTCTTCCTATGCAAATGAAGCCAAAATTTCCAATTTTAATATACAACAAAATTGTCGGTTCAAAATGTCGGAACAATTATAACAAAGTTAGTAAAATGAACATTTAGAAAATTGAAGATGAAATGATTCTTTCCCATTACAGTCGCTCCCCCAAAATGTTATATTTAAGGTAATGGGGGTAATAAAGGGAAAACCCAATGAATTGGAGCTGAAAACGTGGGTTCACTTTGATAGAACAAAAATAAGAATCGTGAATTACAGAACAGTCGACTGAGAGCGATTATAGCGATCTAATTTATGTACTGTGTTCTCAAAATTTTGTTTAATTGAAGCACATATTGAATCAACTCAAAGAGCCATTAGATGATGAAGTTGATCTAATAATTTCATAGCAATATTTACTTTGAGATTAGTTGATCTTGTTGAACTCACTGATTTATAACTTATTTGGTTAGCGGATTCGTTGAACAAGAGTTAAAGCCCAAACAAGCCAGTCAAATTGGGTCTTTAAATATCATGACCATTACTGGTAAATATACGACTTTCGACCCAGAAAATTGGGTTTTTTAATTTCATCGCAGGCTCAATAATTTCATCGCAGTATTCGTAATAAATTAATTATAATTAATTTGGTTTGTGCGTAATCGCAGCGGAACAGCATTAGGCTTTTTTTTATCGGCAGTGGATTAACAGCCGCCTGTTTTCAGCTGCCCCTTTTTTATCATTCCCCACATTTCAGACTGTTCTTTTCATGAGCAGCACTGCTCTTTTTTGGTGACTACTTTTTTGCGTCAGAAACTTTCACATGGTACCAGCATTGATGGAAGAAATTGAATAAGAATGACTTACTTCGCGACGTTCGAGGTCCGTCGACTGTCACTTTGATAGCCCTGTGATAAGTTGCGACTACTTTGCTAGGCTCACACAGAACTGAGATAGTCACTGAGAAGTACTTTCCTGAAAAAAAAACAAATATCTACTTAATAGTCAAAACAATCAAGACAAATCAGGAGAAATCTTAGAATTTCGCTCAAACTCTTTCATTAATAATCAAAAATTCCCCTGTCACTTTTGAGGCAAAAAAGAGGAAAAAATATGGAAAACGAAAAAAGATGTAAAAAAAACAGTATTTATATTTTTAACAGTTGTAGAATTTTTAAAATAGGCTCATACTTTTCAAAAAGTATATTTGTTTAGCAGATAGCGAACCAGAATAAAAGTTAGCATACAAACAAAAACTAAACTACGTCAAAAACATTTTTTTAAAAAAGTAAGAAAAATTTTTTTTTCTTTAAATAGATATCTTTTTAGATCTTTAATCGTGTACTCGTGGTTAATGTCTAATCGAATTATCTATCCATCAAGCAACTTATAAAGTTTCATATAATATTATAAGCCTAATACAACTTCACATAACATTAGACCCAGTCAAAAAATTTTCAGGCAATGATGAAAAAGAAATCAAGGCGAAGCCAGAGTTCATTAGCAGCATCAATTTCAAGGTGAAACAAGATCGCTTCCCTAATTCCAGGAAAATACGGGAAGCATAAAATAAGAACTGGTTTTTAATAATTAAACTGGGTCGGACGAGGTCTAGACAACCGGCGCGCAATTTCAGGAAACAATCACCCCCCCCCCCTCCAAGGAATCCGCGACAGATAATTATAAAAGTTCAGGGACCGCGCGGTTAAATTTGCCGGTGAACTCGGCGACAATGATCATATGATTTTGGAAAAGTTAAAAAGGTTCAAATAATTTAAGATGTCTGATCCGATATGAAATGAAAAAAAAAAGATATTATAAATTTGTAAATTTGTTCTATGAACAAATATGATATATACGATCAAATTGAGATTTATTTTTATTTGCTCAATTTATACGAAAAAGATTTTGTATTACTTCAAATAAGAGATGATGAAAAACAGAATTCTTCATGTTTCCGATTTCAGCTAATTTTTGTAAAAAAAAAGAACAAAAACGTCATTTTATACCGTTTATGTAAAAAATTAAAATTTTCATTCCACTAATACGAAAAAAGTCGATAAATCAGAGTAATTGATTGACAGAAATGCAATCTTTTGAAAAACGGGAACAATTTCGAGAATTATTTTAAGGAAAAATTAAGTTTTACATTTTTTCACGCAAACTTGCAGAAATTAGACACAAGACTGAGGCATAACCCAAAAATTCCTTACCTCTCCCACTTCGCCCCACAAATCTCAGATCACTAAACTTTGCCACTTTTCCCAGACCCGGAATCTCGCCAGAAACGACCGCAGTGTTGTTCCGGAGCGCCGCGCTAGGGTTGTCATTGTTGCCAGCCGATACCACGATTTGGGTTCCGGTTGGGGCGTCCAAATCGCCCCGAATCACGACTGCAAAAGTGTTGGGTAAACTTTTGTTGCTCCTGTAGTGTTGCGGTAGCCGGGTACACCAAATGTTGGGGTTATCGGTTCTGACAAGGTCGTTTAGGTCCATATCCGAAGTCCCAATCCAGGACCCAACGAACCCGCCTCGACCAGGGTACGATTCCGGAAGATGAAGCCCGTAATTAGGCAAGCCCAACCCGTAGGGTGAAAAGGGTTCAAAGTCGCCCAATTTGTCTTCGTAAACTGGGTTTGAAAAGTCGTTTTGTGAATCAAAATAAGCAAAATCTTCAAAATTTTCCTCGCTTTTTATGTTTCTTTGTTCACTCAAGCGGGAAAAAGTGGGCAAAACATCCGAATTAAAAGAAGTTGGGCAGTTTTCAATGGTCAAAAGCATATTATAAACCGTTTATAATTAATAAGTTTATAAATTTAATAATTTGTCTCGGGGTGGAGACAAAAAATGTTCTTTACTAGCGAAGTTAGAAATTGTCACAGAATTTGACAGACGGAAAATTGAATTCGAAAACCGCAGAAATGATGTTTCAGCTGAAATAATTATTACCAAGTGTGGTTTAACAATAACAGAGGATGCAAGTGTTTATAACTAAGTTATGATTTAGTAATAACTAGTTAAGGGGACCAATTTATTAAAATTACAAGCAGCTAAGAATAACGTGAGCAAGTTATGTTTATTGATTGAAATACTTTGACAAGTTTATAACAACAATATTAACTAAAGTTATCCATCCAACTTGATGAAGGAAAATTTAGGAAAAGAATGAATTGAAATAATTCTTTCGAATTAATAACTAATATTTCAATAAATTCTATCCGCTTTATTTCCAGCGCAGCACGAATTCGGCAAAAATTCGCGAATGAGACTATCGCATTCGGATTAAATTCTTATCCAATCAGCTTTCGCTTATCTACTCACTTGTAAGCTACTAGTCACGAACGCCTACTATGTTTGGCAATAGTACTTTTACAATCACAATTCTAACCGGTTAAGCGGCGTCCGAAAAGAAACAGCCAGACTTGTACTGCTTGAATTAAAGTACTTTACTAATAGTCGACTTGATTAATAATCGGGTCTTCAGTAAATATTCAATATAAACTCTCGGCCGGAAAGTTGTCGTATTCGTTACAAAAACTTTGCTTAGTTTAGTCCCAAAAAAGGACAAATTTCAAATTTTCTGGACCTCCGCGCGAGTTCGAACAACGCTTACTATTCGTAGAATTAGTTATAAATTCGTCTTCGGTTTTATTTGTATAATCTATTAAATTTTCAGCTGGTTTAAATATAAGTTTCAATTTTGACCGAATGTTTTCACTTTCGATTGCTTTGGTCTGTTTACAATTTTTCGGCTTTCTCTTTTCTTAACTTCAGAAAGCGATACTAAACAAATACAAACAAAACAGATCTTCTGTAAATTAATGTCTGGCTTTTCGCTTTGATACTGTTGTCTTGTCTTCGTTTTTAAAATTAGTCTTCAAAGTTCTAACTTTATTATGCATGAAATGAAAGATTTCCGAAAGCGGCCGATTCTTTTTCAACTCGGCGTTTCATTTTGAAGTCTGTGATCAAATTGTAGAGATGTTTTTATTCACACCTTCAAACAAATGAAATGTCTGGATAATGGAGGCCCTTGTAAAAGGTCAATGACCGTTAGCTTGGATGAGTCTGAGAAAAAGAGACTACCGCCGTTGTTTAAAGCCAGCTAAAATCAATGACTAATGCTGGTTTAAATTACCTCTGGTCAATAATTACAAAATAAATCTAATACAGCATGTGTAACTTGTAATAATTACCGGGCGTTCGTTACAAGCGATATGAAATTAATGAAATTAACAAACGTTAATGAAGGGGGGGGGGGTTAAATAGACTTTGTCTGTTTATATAAACAGGGTAATATAAATTTTTGAATATTTGGCAGCATTTTTGAATTCCATAAATTTCAACAAAACTTACACTTAAAACTTGAAAAATCATTGATTCTATAATTAAATCTGACTTTTAGAAAAAGGGGGGACTAAAAACAGCCAATCAACGGAATGGCTTACATGCCAAAACCATTCTCTATCTGAGTAGAGGAAAATTTTCCGCTAGTCACTATCTGATAAAGGAGTTTCTAGCAAGATGCGTTTGTCTCAAATTCCGGATCATTTATCTTTTCGTCTGAGAATTCTAAAACTTTTTAAAACAACTCCGGAGCCGAACAGAATGTTCCAACATACTCAAAACTCAAGATTTTCAAAAAATTATTTTTCGTCGGAGGA
Organism: Convolutriloba macropyga; assembly: GCF_964194025.1. Taxonomy (NCBI): domain Eukaryota; kingdom Metazoa; phylum Xenacoelomorpha; order Acoela; family Convolutidae; genus Convolutriloba; species Convolutriloba macropyga. Next base: position 16,474,056 of record NC_134482.1, read on the forward strand.
AGTTCTATTTTCTATTCAAATTATTCAAAAGCCATTAGAAGCAATTTTGGATCTTTTCAACAATTGCCAACCCCCTTTGGTACCTAGTAGAGAATCCCCTCCCCTTTTGTGCTATACTTTACCACAATATTACTTGGCCTACACTTTAGATAGCCGAATATTAGTTTAAGCGCGATTGCGGACCGCTGTTCATGGCCATGCCTCTCATGCGCTGTGGGATGTAATCCGGAAATCGCGGGTCGGTTATCGCGAGCGCGCCCACCGACCCGCCAGTCGGAAAATCTTTTCGCTTTGTATTCCGGTTCGGCTAATTGCTATACCACGGTGTATTTTATTCTATTCAATTTAATAGTATGTGCATGCGTGGAAAGTTATTAGTCGTCTCTGATTGGTTAATAAATAGCTCGCTTAAATTCTATTCAAGAATAGCCCCCCTTTTGCAAAAGGGGGGCAATTGTTGAAAACATCTGCAATTTTTAGTAATTCTAAAATTAATAAAAGTTAGAAAAAAGTAATCAATTTGAAAAGTTGATTACAAAAAGTTAATTATTTGTCACTTTAAAAAGAGAAAACTCTTCTTCAGTAGAAATTTGTGTCAACCAGAAATAACTCACATTTTGCAAAATCAAAAAACCAAATAAATGACTCTCTTGTAATAACCACCAAAAACAAAACTAGTTACATCTGAACTTGCTCTTATAAAAATTTTTTGACTTCAGAAAGCTACACGACATATATCATAAACAGATAATGTCCAACGGCATCAATTTAAATTATAGTAGAACAAAAATAAAGGGGAAAATCCACTTATATACCATGTAAACTTCATAGGCCGGCCTGCTTTGTCAAAATTGAGTTACCCGTAACACCTACAGAGAAAACTGTTTTCTACTAGTGTTTTATTGCAGGTTTTTTCAAGTTTTCGTACGAACGAATCGAAAGTTGCTTGCCCCTTTTAAAAATTGACAAATCTAAGCAAACTCTTCTAACCAAAAAAACCAATTCTAAGAAATGAAAGCAGCCGTAAATTTTCATCGACATGGTACAGCTAGGTCTATTATCACAACAACAACTTTCATTCAAAATATACAAAGAGTTCAAAAAGAGGCTAGAAAGCAAGCTGCCTAGTCATTAATATGCTTTAAAAACAAAGCTGGAATAAATTTTTAACCTTCGGGGAAAATTCGAATACAAATCATGTTATGTTTTAACAAATCTTCTTTCGAATTGCATCATCTGCAACACAAAACATATTAATGGTTACGCAGAATGATAGTGAACATTTGGTTATTCAGTCAATCTTGCTGAAACAAAACAAAAACGCGAGAATTTCGCATAAAAATGCAAAGTCGGAAAAACACATTTCAAGACATGTGTAACAACCCAACTGAGGTATTAGCTAACTCCATATACTGCTAAAGAGCTAGAGCTAAGAGGACTCGAAATTACTATCTCCAGAACCGCGGCCAGGCATGCTACCATTGCACCAAAGCTCTGAAGTAGCAAAGTTGCTGAAGTAGCAACTTTGTTAGCTTGATATACCACAAGCTTGGTTATTATACAAGCATCCTCAGTTGCAATAACCTCATGTGAGCACCTGTACTGACAAATAAGTACGAGCAGCAAAACATTAAGGCAAAAATGATTCGACAGGAAAACTTTCTTGCCCTTAAATTTCCCCATAGCTTTCAAGGCGTTTGCTTCGTGTTGTTTTTGCCAGATTCATGCCGAACTAATTTGCCGAATTCTTATTTTAACTTTTCACATGCAACAAATGAAATGAAAATAAATATTTTTTTCAATTATCTCAGATAAAATTTGGAGTTAACCATTCCGAAAACAAAATATTTTAATTTTCAAAGAAACAACACTATAAAACTTCAGACTATCCTTTTCTGAGATAAATTTAATTTCCACAAAAAAACTCTCAATACGTTGGAGAACCAATCTACCGAAAAAAAATCAAAAAATGAATCAAATAAGTTACAATATTATGCCTCGCATTGTCAATGAATTTCACTTGTGCAAATTGCGGAGTCAAATTTTGTCTTTCTAAAATTTGCGTTTTTAAATTAATTTTGCGGTTTTAGACTTCAATTGTAAAGTTTGAAAAAGTTTTAATTAGGAATAATTTGAACTGAGAAGTCATCCTCTTAAAATGGCTGATTTTGGAGTCTTAAAACTGAAGGCCACTGATTTAAATGTGATATGGTAATTTTTAACTTGACATAAAATTTTCGATTCAAATATGTTACATTTATTTTATTTATAAATCAGGTGAATCCATCTTTCTTGTCATTCTTTGTGTGACCACAAACTATCTCCAATTACAAAAGCCAGCTTTTGTTTGACCCCTAAGCTATCTAGATTCGGAAAATTTCCAGGCAAACACGTCATTAAAAGGGGGCGATAACTCAAAAATGGTTCAGTAAATCTTAAATTCTTCAAATAGAAACAACTTATACAAGAAAAAAGAACAAATATAACCGACTAACATCGGTCGAATTGCTCTCAAACGACCGGCGAGTGGTGGGCTTCGTGAGTAGGGTAAATGAGCTTAGCGGGGGGGGGGGTTGTGCACCGGGGGCAGATGGCGGTGGCAACAGAGGGGGGGGGGGGGGGCAATAGTGGGGCTCAATCTCTAATAATCACCCTTCGCACCATAAGTACAAGTCTCCAAAACAGATTCTGAGAATCGCATTTTGAAGACTGGTGAGCTGAAAGGCTCTAAGAGCACTTAATGCCCGCTGGGCGCTACCTGTTTATCCCGTTTTTGAGGACGAAAAGTTAAATGCGTCTGACAAAAAAGTTGGTCAAGCGAAAAAATACATACAAAAATATAACTTCGTTTGAGAGCAATTAATTAGCTGTCCAGTTTGAAAGCAGAATTTACAAAGTTTCATTTAGAAGACAGTTTTCCAATTTTGAATGCAATTTTCGCCCCGTTTACTTTTCAATGATGAACCTTATGCAATATTTGCATATACCCATCAACAGCTTTGCTTTCGAGTTTTATATCAATAAGAAGAAATGGCTTTCGAAAAATATCAATTTTCTGACATTGTTTTCTAAGAAACACTTATCAAATCTTTGCTATTCCCAATTAGTTTCAACAAGCCTTGTTAAAATTCGAAAGAACATTTCCAGTTCTAGATGCAATTTCAATTCCTAACCATTCTCTTAACTATAAAGACGGAGCCGAATGACTTGTCCAAAGTTTGCATTGCTTTAAAAACAGATTTATCTTCATTTTGCTTTGAATTTGATTTGGAGAATTTGTCATTTCTCCTGCAAAGTTGAAATTGTGATAGAGTATGGTTCTCAGACTTAGTTTTATATAAAAGAATATTCATATTGGTCTGAGTTTTCTTTTTAAGAACAATGATGTTTTCTTTCAACATTGGTCATCTCGAGTTTTTCCATTTTTGCATTTCTTAGAAACGTATTTTGATTTCTTAATTAAATTTTTTTTAAAAGTTTTATTAGATTATTCATATGAATAGGGAGGAGCCAGGAGAGCTAAATAAAAACTAACCTACGAACAACCTTGTTTCTCACTATGACTAAATAAGAGCAAAATAAATATGTTTTTCAATAAAGCCCCAATTAAAGTCAAAAGGTTGAGAACAAAGCTAAAAAGTCTACTGAAAACTTAAATACTAAAAAATGTTAAAAAAGGAACATAACAAATAACGTCGGGCGAATTGCTCTCAAACTACCAGCGAGCGGTTGTCTTTATCGGTAGCTAGCCAGAGTTTAGGGGGTTGAAGTGAGGTGTTATGTGTGTGCGTGGGGTGGGGGTGTTGCGGGTTTGGCCTCTATGAACCGTCCTTCACACAATAAGTACAACTCTCCAAACAATTTCTGCGAATCACCTACTTGGAGTCTAGTGAGCTCTAAGACTCTAAGAGCTGGGCTTAATGCACAAATTTAACCCCCTTTTTTAGGACGAAAAGTCAAATGGGTCAGACAAAAAATCGGAAAAGCGAAAAATCACAGGACAAATGTAACTGCTATAAACTTCGTTAGAGAGGAATTAAGAAGCAAATTTTTCAAGCAAAATGAAATTCTCCAACTTAAGCCCATGCAACAAAAAATACACTAAATGAAAAACAATCAAAAATTTCTCACTCAGTTCAGAAAGGGATTAGGAAAAATGAAGTGAGTACAGACTTAGAAAAATGAAGTACCAGATTTGTTCGAGCAACATCAAAAGTGATGTTCAATAGGAGAGATTATAGAAACAACAATTTTGCTTGATCAAAGTGACGAATGATAAGTTCAAAATTTTGTTCAGTCAATCTCGCACAACGCGGTGTTTAATGCATACAAAGCTTACAAAGGCATTTTTGCGCTTGCATTCAACAACCGAACATTAACAAAAATAATAAACTATCTGGAATATGAAACAGAAACTCAGATATACAATTTTTTTTGGCTCGACAGTCGTTCACAAATTGGTCTTAAATCCAAAAAGAGTATGAAATTTCTCAGAAACCTTACGGTCAAAAAGTTGAGAACAAAGCTAAAAAGTCTACTGAAAATTTAAATCCTAAAAAATGTTAAAAAAAGAAACATAACAAACAACGTCGGGCGAAATGCTCTCAAACTACCAGCGAGCGGTTGTCTGTATCGGTAGCTAGCCACAGTTTACTGAGGCTAGCCTTAACTTAATTGAAGGGGCGTGACGGGAAGGCAGCGGGCTGGGGGAGGGGCTGATGGGGGCGGCAACAGTGGGGGCAACGGTGAGGGGGGATCTTTGGCTGCACGGAACCTTACAGCCTTTACGATAAGCAGGGCTGGGGACTGGGGGGTGATGTGTGTGCGTTGGGTGGGGGTGTTGCAGGTTTAGCCTCTATGAACCGTCCTTCACACAAGAAGTATAACTCTCCAAACAATTTCTGTGAATCACCTACTTGGAGTCTAGTGAGCTCCAAGACTCTAAGAGCTGGGCTTAATGCTCGCTGGGCGCTACAAATTTAACCCCTTTTTTAGGACGAAAAGTCAAATGGGTCAGACAAAAAATCGGAAAAGCGAAAAATCACAGGACAAATATAATTGCTATAAACATCGTTTGAGAGGAATTAAGAAGTAAATTTTTCAAGCAAAATGAAATTCTCCGACTTAAGCCTATGGAACAAAAAACACAACTAAATGAAAAACAATGGAAAATTTCTAAATCAATTCGGAAATTTTTAAAGGGATTAGGAAAAATGAAGTGAGTACAGACTTAGAAAAATGAAGTAAGTACAGCATTTGTTCGAGAAACATCAAAAGTGATGTTCAATAGGAGAGATTATAGAAACAACAATTTTGCTTGATCAAAGTGAAGAATGGATAAGTTCAAAATTTTGTTCACTCTATCTCGCACAACGCGGTGTTCAATGCACACAAAGCTTACAAAGGCATTTTTGCGCTTACATTCAAAAACCGAACATTAACAAAAATAATAAACTATCTGGAACATGAAACAGAAACTCAAATATCCAATTTTTTTGGCTCCACAGTCGTTCAGAAATTGGTCTTAACTCCAAAATGAGTATGAAATTTCTCAGAAACCTTACGGTTAAAAGGTTGAGAACAAAGCTAAAAAGTCTACTGAAAACTTAAGTACTAAAAAAAGTTAAAAAAAGAAACATAACAAACAACGTCGTGCGAATTGCTCTCAAACTACCAGCGAGCGGTTGTCTTTATCGGTAGCTAGCCACAGTTTACTGAGACTAGCTTTAACTTAATTGAAGGGGCGTGACGGGAATGCAGCGGGCTGGGGGAGGGGCTGATGGGGGCGGCAACAGTGGGGGGCAACGGTGAGGGGGGATCTTTGGCTGCACGGAACCTTACGGCCTTTACGATAAGCAGGGCTGGGGACTGGGGGGTGATGTGTGTGCGTTGGGTGGGGGTGTTGCAGGTTTAACCTCTATGAACCGTCCTTCACACAAGAAGTACAACTCTCCAAACAATTTCTGCGAATCACCTACTTGGAGTCTAGTGAGCTCTAAGACTCTAAGAGCTGGGCTTAATGCTCGCTGGGCGCTACAAATTTAACCCTTTTTTTAGGACGAAAAGTCAAATGGGTCAGACAAAAAATCGGAAAAGCGAAAAATCACAGGACAAATATAATTGCTATAAACATCGTTTGAGAGGAATTAAGAAGTAAATTTTTCAAGCAAAATGAAATTCTCCGACTTAAGCCCATGGAACAAAAAAATACAACTAAATGAAAAACAATGGAAAATTTCTAAATCAATTCGGAAATTTTTAAAGGGATTAGGAAAAATGAAGTAAGTACAGACTTAGAAAAATGAAGTAAGTACAGCATTTGTTCGAGAAACATAAAAAGTGATGTTCAATAGGAGAGATTATAGAGACAACAATTTTGCTTGATCAAAGTGAAGAATGGATAAGTTCAAAATTTTGTTCACTCTGTCTTGCACAACGTGGTGTTTAATGCACACAAAACTTACAAGCATTTTTGCGCTTACATTCAAAAACCGAACATTAACAAAAATAATAAACTATCTGGAACATGAAACAGAAACTCAAATATCCTATTTTTTTGGCTCCACAGTCGTTCAGAAATTGGTCTTAACTCCAAAATGAGTATGAAATTTTTCAGAAACCTTACGGTTAAAAGGTTGAGAACAAAGCTAAAAAGTCTACTGAAAACTTAAATACTAAAAAATGTTAAAAAAAAGAAACATAACAAACAACGTCGGGCGAATTGCTCTCAAACTACCAGCGAGCGGTTGTCTTTATCGGTAGCTAGCCACAGTTTACTTAGGCTAGCTTTAACTTAATTGAAGGGGCGTGACGGGAATGCAGCGGGCTGGGGGAGGGGCTGATGGGGGCGGCAACAGTGGGGGGCAACGGTGAGGGGGGATCTTTGGCTGCACGGAACCTTACGGCCTTTACGATAAGCAGGGCTGGGGACTGGGGGGTGATGTGTGTGCGTGGGGTGGGGGTGTTGCAGGTTTAGCCTCTATGAACCGTCCTTCACACAAGAAGTACAACTCTCCAAACAATTTCTGCGAATCACCTATTTGGAGTCTAGTGAGCTCTAAGACTCTAAGAGCTGGGCTTAATGCTCGCTGGGCGCTACAAATTTAACCCCTTTTTTAGGACGAAAAGTCAAATGGGTCAGACAAAAAATCGGAAAAGCGAAAAATCACAGGACAAATATAATTGCTATAAACATCGTTTGAGAGGAATTAAGAAGTAAATTTTTCAAGCAAAATGAAATTCTCCGACTTAAGCCCATGGAACAAAAAACACAACTAAATGAAAAACAATGGAAAATTTCTTAATCAATTCGGAAATTTTTAAAGGGATTAGGAAAAATGAAGTAAGTACAGACTTAGAAAAATGTAGTAAGTACAGCATTTGTTCGAGAAACATCAAAAGTGATGTTCAATAGGAGAGATTATAGAAACAACAATTTTGCTTGATCAAAGTGAAGAATGGATAAGTTCAAAATTTTGTTCACTCTATCTCGCACAACGCGGTGTTTAATGCACACAAAGCTTACAAAGGCATTTTTGCGCTTACATTCAAAAACCGAACATTAACAAAAATAATAAACTATCTGGAACATGAAACAGAAACTCAAATATCCTATTTTTTTGGCTCCACAGTCGTTCAGAAATTGGTCTTAACTCCAAAATGAGTATGAAATTTCTCAGAAACCTTACGGTTAAAAGGTTGAGAACAAAGCTAAAAAGTCTACTGAAAACTTAAATACTAAAAATGTTAAAAAAAGAAACATAACAAACAACGTCGGGCGAATTGCTCTCAAACTACCAGCGAGCGGTTGTCTTTATCGGTAGCTAGCCACAGTTTACTGAGGCTAGCTTTAACTTCATTGAAGGGGCGTGACGGGAATGCAGCGGGCTGGGGGAGGGGCTGATGGGGGCGGCAACAGTGGGGGGCAACGGTGAGGGGGGATCTTTGGCTGCACGGAACCTTACGGCCTTTACGATAAGCAGGGCTGGGGACTGGGGGGTGATGTGTGTGCGTGGGGTGGGGGTGTTGCAGGTTTAGCCTCTATGAACCGTCCTTCACACAAGAAGTACAACTCTCCAAACAATTTCTGCGAATCACCTATTTGGAGTCTAGTGAGCTCTAAGACTCTAAGAGCTGGGCTTAATGCTCGCTGGGCGCTACAAATTTAACCCCTTTTTTAGGACGAAAAGTCAAATGGGTCAGACAAAAAATCGGAAAAGCGAAAAATCACAGGACAAATATAATTGCTATAAACATCGTTTGAGAGGAATTAAGAAGTAAATTTTTCAAGCAAAATGAAATTCTCCGACTTAAGCCCATGGAACAAAAAACACAACTAAATGAAAAACAATGGAAAATTTCTTAATCAATTCGGAAATTTTTAAAGGGATTAGGAAAAATGAAGTGAGTACAGACTTAGAAAAATGAAGTACCAGATTTGTTCGAGCAACATCAAAAGTGATGTTCAATAGGAGAGATTATAGAAACAACAATTTTGCTTGATCAAAGTGAAGAATGGATAAGTTCAAAATTTTGTTCACTCTATCTCGCACAACGCGGTGTTTAATGCACACAAAGCTTACAAAGGCATTTTTGCGCTTACATTCAAAAACCGAACATTAACAAAAATAATAAACTATCTGGAACATGAAACAGAAACTCAAATATCCAATTTTTTTGGCTCCACAGTCGTTCAGAAATTGGTCTTAACTCCAAAATGAGTATGAAATCTCTCAGAAACCTTACGGTTAAAAGGTTGAGAACAAAGCTAAAAAGTCTACTGAAAACTTAAATACTAAAAAATGTTAAAAGAAACATAACAAACAACGTCGGGCGAATTGCTCTGAAACTACCAGCGAGCGGTTGTCTTTATCGGTAGCTAGCCACAGTTTACTGAGGCTAGCTTTAACTTCATTGAAGTGGGCGTGACGGGAATGCAGCGGGCTGGGGGAGGGGCTGATGGGGGCGGCAACAGTGGGGGGCAACGGTGAGGGGGGATCTTTGGCTGCACGGAACCTTACGGCCTTTACGATAAGCAGGGCTGGGGACTGGGGGTGATGTGTGTGCGTGGGGTGGGGGTGTTGCAGGTTTAGCCTCTATGAACCGTCCTTCACACAAGAAGTACAACTCTCCAAACAATTTCTGCGAATCACCTATTTGGAGTCTAGTGAGCTCTAAGACTCTAAGAGCTGGGCTTAATGCTCGCTGGGCGCTACAAATTTAACCCCTTTTTTAGGACGAAAAGTCAAATGGGTCAGACAAAAAATCGGAAAAGCGAAAAATCACAGGACAAATATAATTGCTATAAACATCGTTTGAGAGGAATTAAGAAGTAAATTTTTCAAGCAAAATGAAATTCTCCGACTTAAGCCCATGGAACAAAAAATACAACTAAATGAAAAACAATGGAAAATTTCTAAATCAATTCGGAAATTTTTAAAGGGATTAGGAAAAATGAAGTAAGTACAGACTTAGAAAAATGAAGTAAGTACAGCATTTGTTCGAGAAACATCAAAAGTGATGTTCAATAGGAGAGATTATAGAAACAACAATTTTGCTTGATCAAAGTGAAGAATGGATAAGTTCAAAATTTTGTTCACTCTATCTCGCACAACGCGGTGTTTAATGCACACAAAGCTTACAAAGGCATTTTTGCGCTTACATTCAAAAACCGAACATTAACAAAAATAATAAACTATCTGGAACATGAAACAGAAACTCAAATATCCAATTTTTTTGGCTCCACAGTCGTTCAGAAATTGGTCTTAACTCCAAAATGAGTATGAAATCTCTCAGAAACCTTACGGTTAAAAGGTTGAGAACAAAACTAAAAAGTCTACTGAAAACTTAAATACTAAAAATGTTAAAAAAAGAAACATAACAAACAACGTCGGGCGAATTGCTCTCAAACTACCAGCGAGCGGTTGTCTTTATCGGTAGCTAGCCACAGTTTACTGAGGCTAGCTTTAACTTAATTGAAGGGGCGTGACGGGAATGCAGCGGGCTGGGGGAGGGGCTGATGGGGGCGGCAACAGTGGGGGGCAACGGTGAGGGGGGATCTTTGGCTGCACGGAACCTTACGGCCTTTACGATAAGCAGGGCTGGGGACTGGGGGTGATGTGTGTGCGTGGGGTGGGGGTGTTGCGGGTTTAACCTCTATGAACCGTCCTTCACACAAGAAGTACAACTCTCCAAACAATTTCTGCGAATCACCTACTTGGAGTCTAGTGAGCTCTAAGACTCTAAGAGCTGGGCTTAATGCTCGCTGGGCGCTACAAATTTAACCCCTTTTTTAGGACGAAAAGTCAAATGGGTCAGACAAAAAATCGGAAAAGCGAAAAATCACAGGACAAATATAATTGCTATAAACTTCGTTTGAGAGGAATTAAGAAGTAAATTTTTCAAGCAAAATGAAATTCTCCGACTTAAGCCCATGGAACAAAAAATACAACTAAATGAAAAACAATGAAAAATTTCTAACTCAATTCAGAAATTTTTAAGGGGTTAGGAAAAAAGAAATAAGTACAGACTTAGAACCCGGTCTCTGTGAATTTTTAAACTTTTAGTTAGGTACTTTTCACTAAAGGTTATTTAGTTTCCTTGAGTGCAGAAGCTTTGATTGGCGTTTTACAAATACGATTTCCGTATTCAATTCTAAATAAATCAATTTTCAGGCCGTGTAATTTAAGTTCGTGCTAGTAATTTACAAGCACAAAATTAGTCTTTCGTATAAACATTTTTTTCATCCATCCAACTACAAGGTTTTCGTTTCAACATTTCGATGAGTTCAACAGATCTTAGACAACCTATATGTCCAACTGCAACTTAAACTCTCTCAGCTGAAAAACAGCTGTTTGTTTGGGGAGAGCAACCAACTAGCTTTTGAATGAGTTACTCGTTATTGTGAATGAGTAGCGGCATATCAATTCTTATGGTAGCCTGCTCCAATACGGAGAGATCTGACTTTAACGGTGAATAAGTTCACATAGTTCTACAACGGACTTAAAAGCAGGCTGGCATAGACTACCTTTAGATTAAAAGCGAAAAAATTGAAACCAACTTCAGCGCACTTTCCTTCTGTTTTTAGTAGCAAACTGCCGCCAATTGAGTTCAGCTCCCCCAAATTGTGAATGAGGGAAAAAATAGATCACGCAAAACTGAAAGACAAGGACGTCGTCATTCAAAAACATTCGCAAATTCTTTTGATAAAGACATGACTACAATATTTGCTACAAGATTTGTTCGAGAATCAAAAGTGATGTTCAATAGGAGAGATTATAGAAACAACAATTTTGCTTGATCAAAGTGACGAATGGATAAGTTCAAAATTTTGTTCAGTCTCTCTCGCACAACGCGGTGTTTAATGCACACAAAGCTTACAAAGGCATTTTTGCGCTTACATTCAAAAACCGAACATCAACAAAAAATAATAAACTATCTGGAACATGAAACAGAAACTCAAATATCCCCATTTTTTTTGGCTCCACAGTCGTTCAGAAATTGGTCTTAAATCCAAAATGAGTAAGAAATTTCTCAGAAACCAAAATAAAAACTTTTGAAACTCCCAAAATTATCAAATTTATCGGCAACAAAAAGAATAAAAGTATTTTGGAATTTGATGAAAAGAAATTGGAAAAACAATTTCTCAAATCCAACAATTTTCTGTTTTAGGTCCGGCGATCTCTCGCTACTTAAAAATGAGACAAGAAACTTTTAATTTATTGCAAAATCTTAGACAAATATATTGCAAACAAAGAGGTGTAACATAAAGACTTATATATAAATCAATCATCATATCGCATCGATGCCTTAAATCAATTTTGACTCAATTCCACTTGACTTTCAGTTTAGGGTTTCATGGCAATAATGAACAAATAATTTACTTTAAATAGAGAGAAAACACTTTAATCAATCAAACGTCAGAGGAGACTCACGAGAGGAATAACTCAATTATTTCACAAAAGATCAAAACAATTTTAACACTTGTAAGCTTAGTTATGAAAATCTGCAATCTCTTCATCACGTGTATTCTTGCCTGTGAAACTTTGTACAAAATTTTCTGAAAATCACTCTTTTGAGAGACCCAAAAAATTGAGATTCCCAAAATTGATTTTTAATCTCGGCATAAATTTTGAGCAAGCTTGCAAGCACAAACTCATCCGAAACTATAAGAAATTTGACAACAAACTCAGAATTCAAATTAAATGCAGTTTCTCAAAGCGAAGTTAGCGTTCGAGTAGATCAAGAAAAGTTAACCGAACAGCGAGAACTAATGCCTTCATTGAGTTCATGCTTGGAAACACTAAAACATACCCGGCAGATTGCCGGAAAATAGCCGCCGTTGATTCCAATAAGCATGATTGGGATTGAAAGAATAGAAGATATTGAAAAAAAAAGATTTTTGTACAAAAACATTTTTTAAGTCCCATTTATTTTGATGGCATTTCGTAGTTGAAGATAACGTACTTCTGTTTCTTAGAGAGAGGCTACAGGGGCTACTATCAATACCAATAAGCATTAGAGATGGTAACTAAGACTTATAGGAACGACGTTCAAATAGCGGGCATCTAAAATTGGGCTTTATGGGTTTATCCCGTTTCTACTTCTGACTTGAATTTTTTATACTGACTCTGTTCATTTTGAATTGCTTTGCTGAGCAACTGATGCTCAAAATCACTTTTAGCAGAATGAGAGAAGAGAGAAACTAGTCTAGAGAAGTCAAAAAGATATCACGCAAAATGTTGAAAAAGCGGCAAAATGAGGTAAAGCGAAAAATTTTTTTATTCGACGAAGTAAAAAAAAAAAATAGGAGCGCTATAATAGCCGGCTGAGAAGATGAGGCGGCTATTAAATAGAAGATAAAGAGCCTGCAGATCTTCGTTTAGAGCAAATTGTTTGACAAACAACGAGTGTTTAATTAGCGGGTGGGATCACTTCCATAATTGAGGATCCCGTATCTTCAGGGTTTGTGGCAGGTGTTGTAGAAGCGGCGATGTTAGCATTAGGGTTACTTACAGACCCATTCTCTCGGTTCGTTTTACCCGCAAAGGAGGAGTGGTCTCTTCTTCCGTCACCTAAAAAAAACATATAATGCAATTGGACTATGATCGAAAAAGATTGTGTTGGTCAAGTTTTGTAAAAGACCGACTACTAGTAGTAGCTAGCTGGGGCTAATGGATGGGGGTTCAAGCGATGGGGGGTAGGGTTGGCAGGGCTGGACGAGAGGAGGGACCAGATAGCCAGGAGGAGGGTAGACATAGGAGTGTTGGAGTGGGGGGATGAGTGTGGCCGGGGGAGCCTGAAGGGGGTCAAACTTTTAACATTAAGAACCGCAGTAATATGTATATAGCTACCTCCACCATGGGGTAAAATATTTACCAAATATTGAAATTTTTCAAATTTTACCAGGTTTCGAGTTTTTAAAATAATAAAATGGTATTAATTTTTACAAATTTTCTTACTTTATTATAAAAAATGATCTAACTGCCGTTGAATTTAAGCCATAGATCCACTTGATGATAAGGGTAACAGAGATTGCAATGGTAAATTAAAATTCTACGGCAGTTAGTTCATTTTTTTACAATAAAATAAGAAAATGTAAAAATTATTAAAATTTTATTATTTCTATACAAACTCGAAAAATGGTAAAATTAAAAAGTTTTTCCCCATGGCGAGGCAAGGGGGGAGGGTAGCTATATATACACATTAAAAACCGCTTTTCACATCTAGAAATTGTCCCATCAAAACAGTTCCGATGAATCGCATACTTAGACTAATAAGTCGCAAGGCTCTAATAGAGCTGCTTAGCCATTTAATGCCCTCCGGTCTTCAACAGTTTAACCCGGTTCCTTTAAGGAACAGACAATTTCTGATTACCAGCAATTTAGGTCCCGCAAAAAACAAGAAATCAAGCATGAAAAACTCACTGAAAGAATCAACCCAAATAATCACTCCAGTCTCTCTCCCTCTACTTTGAAATTGGAGCAAAAAAATTTCACGCCGCAAAACAGATTGCCTTTTCGCTCCAGTTCTTATTTCGTGAACAAAAAATCATCACTTCAATTTGACTTCAAGAATCGTGAAAATGTGTAAACAGATCTTTGAAAAAAGGACAGCGCCCCAATACAATTCAAATTCTTGGAATAGTAAAAAAAATAAGAGCACCGATATAGAGTTCCGCTCAGCTTACAGCATCGCTATCATAAAACACTCGAGTAGTCAAAAAATTTTCAGAAGGCTCAACAAATATCTCAACGAGGCGGGACAATGTTTTAAGGTACGGATTGCAAAAATCATTCCACTTCAATTTGACTTCAAAAATCGTGAAAATGTGTAAACAGATCTTTGAAAAAAGGACAGCGCCCCAATTCAATTCAAATTCTTGGAATAGTAAAAAAATAAGAGCACCGATATATAGTTCCGCTCAGCTTACAGCTTCGCTATCATAAAACACTCGAGTAGTCAAAAAATTTTCAGAAGGCTCAATATCTCAACGAGGCGGGACAATGTTTTAAGGTACGGATTGCAAAAATCATCCCACTTCAATTTGACTTCAAAAATCGTGAAAATGTGTAAACAGATCTTTGAAAAAAGGACAGCGCCCCAATACAATTCAAATTCTTGGAATAGTAAAAAAAAAATAAGAGCACCGATATATAGTTCCGCTCAGCTTACAGCTTCGATATCATAAAACACTCGAGTAGTCAAAAAATTTTCAGAAGGCTCAAGAAATATCTCAACGAGGGGGGACACTGTGTTTTAAAAGATACGGATTGCAAAAATCATCCCCCTAAGGGGAAAAACTTAGGGGGACATTTTCTGCATTCCCTATCTTAATGAATGGTGTCCCCCGTTGAGGTCCTAGTCAGCCTTTATTACCACTGAGCTCTTAGGCAAACCAAGATGACAAGTTTGCATCAAGCAGCTGCTAAAAACTCTGAGCCAAAAACTTAATAGATCTTAAGGTGAAGAGAAAAAGATACTGAAAGGGAGAAACATAGCCGAAAAATTGCCGGCAAATATCCGCCGTTGTTCCGCTTGACGCTCATTGGGATTGAAAAAAAAGAGAAAAAAATTAAGAGAAATTTACATTTTTTTAAGTGTCAAAGTGATCTGATTAGTTGAATAAATTCTGCATATTCGGTTAAATTCTAAAATGACACTTATATTATGCTTATACTGTTTCTTTTGATTTTGATCTTTTGACTTTGACCGTGTTCACAACATTGCATATTTCAATACGTGAAAGAAATTAAAATCCATTCAGTTGAAACAGTGAGTGAAGTAAGTCAGAAGTCAAGCGTGAAAATCGCGACTTATATAGAACGAAAAACGTGATCAAAAGGAAATGTGAATTTTAAAAAAGGAGAGCGCCTAGATAATAGCCGTTGAGAGGCTGACGGCGGCTATTAACAAGAAAAAAAACAGACAAATGCGGGGAACTCTCAAATCAAATATCTGAATGGAAAACACGACCCAGAATCCAAATTGATAAAAAAAAACATCGCGTGACCTCTTCAACTGATATCCTCTCGGTTAGGATAGATAGATGTTCACTAATGTTGCGTGTCGTTTCTTAAACTGAAATCTCAAGTCTCTAGGCCTACGCGGTCAATCTCCAGCTTATGATTACTATAAATCAGACAAAGCAACATCCAATTAATTAGCCACTGGAGTGCAAGCGGAGTCGAACTCAAAAAATTTATCACGTCAATTAAGTTAATTTAACATAACCGACTAACGTCGGGCGAATTGCTCTCAACGACCGGCGAGCGATTGGCTTCGTCAATAGCTAGCCACAGTTTAGTTAAGCTAGCTTTAGATTAATTGAATGGACGTAAGTGAGAGCAGCGGGGGGGGGTGCACCGGAGGGCTGACGGGGTGGCAACAGTGGGGTGGGGGGGGGGGGTCAATCTCCGAGAATGGCCCTTCGCACCATAAGTATAATTCTCCAAAACAGATTCTGTGAATCGCATACTTGAAGACTAGTGAGCTGCAAGTCTCTAAGAGAACTTAATGCAAACTGGGCGCTACCTCTTTATCCCATTTCTGAAGACGAAAGTCAAATGGGTCAGACGAAAAATCGGCCAAGCCAAACATTGCATAAAAGAGACAAACAGGATTAATATATTTGATACAAATTGCTTTTGAGAGCAATTAACAAGGATTTCTCAAAAAGTGCCCGTTAGGTCAATTATGATAAAAACAGTTCTATTATAACTCAAAGTTAATGAGGATCAGAGATGATGACATTGAGCCACATAACAGCAGCTGAAGTTCGGAATCAACAAAGAGAGAGAGAGAGAGAGAGATAAAACGTAAACGAGAAGGAGAGGGAAAGAAACCCTAACCGACAGAGAGAGAAAGATAGATAGGAATATTTTCCATGATGGGATTCGACTCTGCAACTTCTAGTTGTCGAGGCTTGTTAGTAAACAAAACATAGAAAAAAACGAATAAAGGCAAAATCAAAAAGTTTTAAACTTTGCAGTAAAAAGAAATTAAAACGATTTTTTGTCTCGAAAGTTCTGTCAAGTAACACATCTCAAAGAACTAAAAAGTTTTGTTGGCCAATAATGGTCGTTACACTCAAAAAAGTACAAAAAATATTGAAAAATTTTGACAACAACTACAAACTATAACAAAAACTTGCAAAAATTCAAGATATTTATATCTCAAGAACCTTTTCATTGTATCAAGAGACTATCCAGTATACCTGTTTCAGCCTGAAATAGTTTCACTGGCTCAAAGATCCATACACTAGGAACAGGATAAAAATTTTCCAAAAATTTTGAATTTTATCCAAAAATTACTAACATTAGTCATAAAAATTGATCACCAGCCCTTTTAAACTATACAGCAGCTTATTATCAAACCTTGGACGAGGTCGCAGGGTCCCTGGTGCCGGAAAATATTCAAAAACATGAAAAACTGCAATTATTTTTTAAAAATTGCTTAAATTCGTGATATTAAAATCTTAAAAACATACCATAACGTTTATAAACTATGCAGTAACGTATTATCAAACCCTAGAGGAAATTCTGTGGCTCTTGAGGCTAGAGAAACCTAAAAAACGACAAAAATTTTCAAAAAACTTGAAAAAATTGCAAGTTTTATTTAAAAAAACTGCTAAAACTGGTGATAATAAAAAGTTGGAAATTAATCCATGACACACGAAAAATTTCTAGTAGCTTATTATCAAAAACTAACGGAGATTTACTGACGCTTTAGGCTCAAAAAACTGAATAATGTTTACAAATGTCAAAAAATTGAAAAAAAAAAATGGTAAAAAATGTCAAAAAATGCTAAAAATCGTGGTGTTGAAATTTTGCAAGACATTCCATTACGTCTAGAAATTATACAACAACCTATTTTAAAATCCTACAGGTAGTTACTTAGCTCTTGAGGCTGACAAAACCTTAAAAAACAAAATTTTCAATCAACTTGAAAGAAAGCAAATTTTATTAAAAAAAAGTTGTTGGCCATTCCGTTAATTTTTGTTGACCATTACATGGTCAATAAAAATTGTGACCTACTTATTATCAAACCCCTTAGGATGTTTTCTGGCCCCTGGGTCTGGAAAAAATTTAGGAAGGAAAAAAATGAAAGAATTTGAAAAAATCGCACGTTTTGTCAAAAAAGTGCTAAAATTCGTGATGTTAAAATGTTGCAACCATTCGATTACTAATAGAAACCATGCAGTAGCCTATTATTAAAACTTAGAGGAGGTTCCTTGACACCTAGGGCTGATAAAAATCAAAAATTGTCAAAAATTTCCAACAAGCTTGAAAAAAATTGCAAAATTGTATAAATTTGCGTGTTTTTAGCGAGGGGGAGGGGGTTGCACCAAAGGCTGATGGGGCAACAGTTGGGTGGGGGTAACAGCGCGTGGGGGGTGGGGGCAATAGTGAGGGGGGTCAACAGTGGAGGGGTCTTCAACCTCTTAAGAACCGCCCTTCACACCATAAGGATAAGTCTCCAAAACAGTTTGAGCTGAAACAGAGCTGAAAGGCTCTAATAGCACTTAAATCCCGCTGGGCGCTACCTGTTTATCCGTTTTTGAGGACGAAAAGTCAAAAGCGTCAGACGAAAAATCGGTCAAGCGGAAAACTGCATAAAAAGACCGACAGGACTAATATAATTGCTATAAACTACGTTTGAGAGCAATTAAAAACTCAATTGAGGAAATTAAAACTATTGACTGAAAAAGCTATGAAAAATCTTTATTATCGTTAGCATCATAAATGGATTCCATTCAGCAATTTGTGATTTTAGATTATTAAAGAAAAAACATTCGAAAACGCTTCACAAGCGAGACTCATCTTTCCGTTATTAACCCCCAAAACTTTTTCAAAATGATACGTCGCGAAATTTGTTGGCCAGACGAAAAATCGGAGACAAAAAAGCCGCACGAGAAAGTAAGATGGTACCTTCATCTTCGCTGTCACTCAACTCGTCGTCTCTGCTCACTCTCTTGTCATAGGCAGCTATTGAGATCCGTTTGTCCTCGTGTGCCTTCGAACCCTCGTCATGGGGCTGGTCTGCTGGGGTCTCGCTAGAACACGAATCAGTCTAAAGTCACCGTTGCCCCGAACATTTGACTGATAATAATTTCTTTTATTTCATAGATTCATTTTAATATTATGTTCAGAAGTTGAATATAGCATAATAGTGAATCAGAAAATTTGTCGACATGAATTGACCTTTTTCACGGTGATTAGTACCATAATCAGATTACTATTATATTAATATAATATAACATCAATAAAATTACAATAAAATCAATAATTGAAACATTACAAGTCAGAACTGTATTACGATGTTAATTTCATTCAAAAATTAAATTCAAAAATTGAATTCAAAAATTAAATTCCTGAAAGACACTTACGGTTCAACTGGAGCATGTGCTGGAATGTCTCTCATTTGCTGTCCAGGTGCAAAAGGAAGGCTCCTCAAATTCTCAAACACTTTAGTTTTCACACTGTCAAGGTAATCTGTCGAGTTCTGATTGCTTTGATTGGTAGGAGTGATGTGCAAGTGGAAATCAGGCCCGTAATACTCGAAATAGTCGTTGTAAGGAAGGTCATTGGAGACCTCAACACCCAGAGCTCTCGCGGTTTCAAGAGTCCAACATCTGGCAACGTTTTTGATGGTGTATCCACCACCACCCAACATAAGTATTGGGACGTTGAATGTCTTCATGAAGTCCACACAATGTGCATGACCTTAAAAATGAAGCGATCATCATTTCCAGTATAAATTAGCTGTCAGGTACTAAATACACTCCTCTTCTTTAAATGAAGCTTGAAAGCTATGCATGTCGAAGAATTTTTTTCAAAAGTGGAATATGAATTAATAATTAACTTGGTTACCATGACTAGGTTTACAAAATAGCACACCACCAGTTTAAGAAATCAATTTTCAACAGTTCATTTCAGTTTTCCCGATATGAAATATATGTTTCTATTCTCCCCACTTTGGTCAGGTAAGAATAAAAACTCATAATTAATTTAACTTAATCAATCGTGTTTTCATTTGGAATAGTAAAACCCACACAATCGGGTTTTCAACTAGGATAGTGGAACCCACACTATTTGGTTTGCAATAGGGATACTGAAACCCGCACAATCGAAAGTCATGAGACATTAAGGAGGCTTCTTTTGCTTGCAGCTGGCTCACAGTTCTGCGCTTTTTGTTATCAACATTATAGCGTTTCTTCGCATTAGTGTGACTGAAACCGATTGCGCATGCCTGCTGAAAGCAACTGACAAACCAGCTGAGAACAAACTTCCCTGTTGTCAGTGAGCAGAGCTATTCGCTTCCTTGTCTTTCTTACCAATTCAGAGAGTCCTCCAAATGATTCAAAAGCCATGGGAATAAATTGAACACCTATGTTGGCACATTGTTGGGAATATTGCTACAACTTCCTGTCTTCCGCAGCTCTCAGGGCAAAACCAGACTTCCTCACCGCAATTGAAATAATACTGGGTTGCAGTGTGGAGGTAATGGTTATATCCAGAGCTGCCGGTTGCCCAGCAGACCAACAAGGTAAATACACATCTCCAGGTCGAGAATTTTTTTCCGGTATCAGGTTTTTCTGCTCGCAAACTGGTGACAGGTTGGCAGCGCTGCAAGCGGAAAAAATTTTGTCCCTTAGGCGGTCGTGTCGCGAAATTATATTGCCCCGCCCATGACATACAACAGCATGATCACCGAGTGTATCCAAAGATCCTGTTTTACAATAGTGACACTTCCTTTCTTTTTCATATATGGGAGCGCCAAGTCTTTTTCATATATGGGAGGCCTTCTTCACAGCTGCACGAAACTCGTTTGGCAAGAGACGGAGGCCGAGAGTCAGTATGGGGGCTGCCGATAACCATGCTCCTGATTGAGGCAGAGAGAGTTAAAATAAACGAGCTTTTTCTCTTCCGGACGTTTGATTTTCAATTAATTTATTGAGAGCAACTTTGTCGAGGACTTCCTGTATTTTGCTTTGAGTAAGCTGCGATATTGACAAACCATTTTTTTCATCAATCATTTTGGTAAAAGTGTGATCTGTTGTCGGACTTTGGCCAGTTATACGCTCTACTAATGTAGCAGACTGCGATATCAAACCAATACAGACTGCTTTTATCTGATCAGACGCTCGTCGGATTCCAATTCCAGTCTTATTGATAGGCAAACATGCTTGATGCCATGATTCATTGGACAAGACTGTTCCCAGTATATTTTCAAAGGAAGCGGATCAAATTCCTCAAAAATATTTACAGCTTCCTCTGATGGTGTATTGCAGCGCAGTGAATACACAATTTTTGGTGCACCCAAGCAACTACGTAGAAGGCCAAGAGCACACTGTGGGTCGTCTACGTACTCGAGGTTCTCCAGTAATTTTTCGATGTTTTGAACACGTTTCTGTATCGAGGAAGCAACAAATCGGGGGGATCCAACAGCAGCACCCAGTATTTCAAGTTCCTCTCTACTGTTTCTTTTAATTCTGCTATCGATCGTGTTCAGAGTTTGACCAGACCTCACATTTGTCTCTTCTGAGTTCTAGGCCGCAAGTTTGGCCCGATACAGTCGATATATCGAAAGCCTCGTTCAGTTCGGCATTTAGAATTTGACTCCGTTTAAGGGAATTAAAGGCGTTTTTAAGATCGATCTGTAATATTCCTGCATCCAGTGAAAGCTGCAATTTCTCAAATGTAATTATGGTCGCGTGTATGATACTTTCAGCTCCACCCTTGACTCCTACACCAAGAGTTCGGCCGACTCTGTTTGTGTTTGTTTGGCTATGCATTTTGCAACCAAACGTCGCAAGACCTCGCCCACAGCTATCGGACGTACACCACCTTTTAATTTCTTTAAAACAGTTAAAGAAGCACTGCAGAATACTGGTGCCACTGACACAGGGAGCTGACTTCTGCTGGCCAAATTCACTAGCTTTGTTATGCTTGTAATAGCCTGTTTAGATTGATCTGAAGCAGCGCAATTAACTGCGTGCAAAAGGCGTTCAGGGTACATTTTAGATGGACCGGCAGCTGAGAAATTGGGGAAGGATTCTATTTGGCCAAATACAGTTGGCTTATCAAACTGATGAGCTTGGGAGCTGTAATCTTGAAATTGCAACCGAGGTTCTTCTTCCAGAGGGTGTAGAGTTTTAAGCTCTCTGAATGTTTGCATATTATCTGGCGCTACTCCATCGGATGACAGAATTTTTGCTGCTCTCCCGAATTGGCCTTGGAGGCACAGCGCCTTAGCACGAGCTGAACGTGCTTCTATGGTTTCAGTAACGGTTTTTCTTGATTGCTTCATCGATGCAGCTTCATACCAAAGTCCGGCGTAGTCCCCCGCTTTCCAGCGCTCAAACCGTTTTGACGATAAGTTTTCCTGATTTTGTTTGTGTTTCTTTCCACCCCTATTAGATGCTCGTAATATGCATTTACTAATGGCAAATAGCTTCTTCCAGTTTTCTGTGCAGTTTGGCTGTGAGATACATCCCTCGATAGTTTTGGTGAGAACGTCAGACCAACTGAGTCGAAACTTGACCGGTAGGTACCGTAGTGTTGTAATCTATTTCTTGCAAATTGTTTCCAAGTCTGGCAGTCCAATAGGATTTATGTTTGATGCACCAGGACTGACCTCTGTCTTACTTGAACTAGTTTCTGTTTCGCCAGTCAAAACTATCTCGTCAATGCGGGCTGCTATATCACGTGGAATCTTTTTTGTGTTTGACAATAAGGAGCTAAATTGAGCGTATGCCCAAATGGATCGTGAGCATACCCATTCATCAAATTGTGGTCCCCAACTTGAATAACTGACTTTAGTTTAATTGATTTTGTGGTTTTTCACAGCTATTTCAAACAGTCTGTCTTTTCTATCAGGATAAAACAGCACTGTATCAACAAGAACTTGAAAACGGGGGTCAGAGTCGTCACTGTCAAGTTGCTCATTGACTGTGTTAATCCAGAGGATTGGTTTCCTTCACTGAAAGTGTCTGATAACACACTTTTTTCAACAAAACTATAACTATCTACTGTTGAACATTCATTACTGTGAACTGAAGAAGCGTTCATTTTGTTTCCGTTTCTCTTTCCCATTTCCCGTTCTTATTTTCCAAATAAAAAGTATAGCTTCTTATATATCGAAAGATCTTTCTTGCATTATCTTTGCGCTGATTACTGCTGAATAAATTTCAATATCGGAAATTGAAGTAACTATAAATATTGCTTAATGAATAACAAAAACGTGGGGGGGACTTTACTTGAAAAAAAAAAAACAACCGCACGAGCAACGAATCACTATCAAAACAATTGCTCTCGAACGACTAGTGGGAGCTCTAATCAATTGCAGCCTGCCTCAGTCGGGGGGGGGGAGGGAGGCTAAATGGGACAAAGAAGTTCATTAGTGGGTTTCAAATAACCACATAAGAGGTTAACATATACCACTATTAAGATTTTAAGTAAAAATTGGCACCCGTTTCGGCGCACTTTTCATTTGAATTTTAGTATTAAATTGCCGCCAATTGAGTTCTGCTGAAATTGTGATTGAGAGAGAATTTTAGATCACGCAAAATGTCAAGGGCGTAAAAGTCAAAATTGTCAAGCAAAAATTTTGCATTAAAAAAGACACACGTTTACAAACATAACCGACTAACGTCGGGCGAATTGCTCTCAAACGACCGGCGGGCGGTTGTCAGCACCTAGCCACTGTTTAGTGAGGTTAGCTTTCGCTTGATTGAAGAGGCGTGAGGCTAGGGTAATAGACGATATTATCACGCAACATAACAGCCGCTGAAGTCAACAAAAGAGTTAAGGAGAGAGAGTGCGAGGTAAAACGTGAGCGAGAAAGAGAAGGAAAGAAACGCCAACCAACACACACAGAGAGAGAAAGAGAGAGAGAGCTAGATATTTTTTCCAGGAGATTCTAGCCTTGTTAGTAACTAAATCATATAAAAAACTGAAAGTGCAAAATTCAGAAGAAAACTTTCCACATTTCGCAGTGACGAAAATGTTCAAAGAACATTTTTTGCCTCTGGATTTTTATCATGTAACCCATCTGCAAGACTTAAAAAGCTTCGTTGGCCAGTATTAATCGTTAAACTCAAAAAAGGACTCAAAAACTGCAAATAAAATGACAAAAACTTCAAAAAAAAAATTGAGTTTTTCAAAAATTTCAAAAAATCATAAATTTTTTTTAAAAATCGATAAAATTTGTGATATTAAAAAGTTCAAAACTATTCTATCGCAATAAAAATGGTTCAGTAGCCTATTATCAAAGCCTATACGAGGTTTCTTGGGGCTGGAAGAACTTAGATAATGACAAATATTGAAAAATTTGAAAAAAAAATTCAAGTTTTATCCAACAATTGCTAAAAATCGTGATGTTCAAATGTTGAAAAACATTCTATTACCACTAGAAACTATGCAGCAACGTATTATCAAACCCTTCAGGAGGTTATCTGAACCCTGAGGCTGAAAAATCTTGAATAATGAAAATATATGTCAAAAAAATTTTAAAATATAGCAATTTTTGTAAAAAAAAATGCGAAAATTCGTGATGTTTAAATCTTGAAAATGATTCCATTACTTCTAGAAACTACATAGTAACCTATTATTAAACCCTCGAGGAAGTTCCTTGGCTCTTGAGGCTGGATAAACCTAAAAAACGACAAAAACTTTCAAAAACATTGAAAAAATTTGCAAAATTTATCAAAAAAATGCAAAAAATTCGCAGTGTTGAAATGTTGAAACAATTCTATTACCACTAGAAACTATTCAATAACCTATTATCAAATCCTAGAGTGGATTCCTTGACACCTAGGGCTGCTAGGGCTGAAAAAACTTAAAAAACTGACAAAAATTTTCAAAAATCTTGAAAAAAATTGTGAAAATTAGTATAAATTTGCGTTTTTAGCTAGCGGTTGTTCGTCAGTAGCTGGCCACGGGTGAGGGTGCACGGGGGTGGCGACAGTCGGGTGGGGGGGCAACAGGGCGGTGGGGGGTCTTCAACTTCTAAGAACCGCTGTTCACACCATAAGTATAAGACTCCAAAGAGCTTCGTTCAAGAGCAATTAAAAACGTTTATCTGTATGATCCATTGTCAAAAACTTTTCAAAGTCGAAAAGTCACTCACAGAACGCAGCGCACGACCAAGAAACTTCTTTCGCTCAGAAAAAAATAGTTCAAAATGGCAATTACACTCACTTTGGCTTAGGTCAAAACGAATAGCATTTCCCGGTAAAAAAAACCTCAAGAAAACTAATACTCTTTAAGTAGTAATAAAGTTTCTTGATATGCTTGGATGTTTAATTCATTTCATTGACTCCAGATTTCAATTGACAAAGTTTTCGGTTTTAGACTACATCTTGTATAAAGAGTATTATTATAATGATACTTTACAATTGCGATTAAAGTGATCTCTTCTTCTTCTTTGTTCTCAAAATTGTTCTAACCTTTCAAAGTGAGGTTGAAGCATCCTAATCTGTCACCGGAGAGCGAATCTGCTCCGCATTGCAACACAACTGCACTTGGTCTGAAAGTCTCCATCACTTTAGAGATGATAGGTTCGAATATCATTATGAAGTTGGTATCGTCAATTCCATCTCGAAGAGGGAAATTCACTGCATAATGTTTTCCTAGAAGCAAACAATCTCATTAAAAACGCGATAACATCCTAAATAAAGCCTTATAACTGATGAGTTATAAGGTAAAAAAAGATTTTAAAAAAAGAAAAATCTATTCTACCTCCCAGCCAGTGCTTTTATGACCCTTGCTACCAAATTAAGTATTGTTTGAACGCACAGCAATGTAAAAATAGAAAACAACGTTTCAAGAAAATTCAACTAATAGACCCGACTAAAACTTAAAAATCTGTTCTTCGAACATAAGTGAAAAAAATTCTGTCATTAAATTGTTTCAATCTAAATACAAAGATTCTTGCGTTTCCGCGCACGAAACTCTTGAAACGTACCTTTTCCAGCTCCAATGTCTTTGAGATCTCCGGTTCCAGGGAAATACTCCCCGTACTTATGGAACGAAACTGTCATGACCCGATCAGTCGTATAGAAAGCTTCCTCCACACCGTCTCCGTGATGAATGTCAATGTCAACGTACAAAACTCTTTGATGGTACTTCAGGAGCTCCAAAATAGCCAATACGATATCATTCACGTAACAAAATCCAGAAGCCTCGCTCTTTTTTGCATGATGCAATCCACCGGCCCAGTTGATAGCAATATCTGTCTGTCGTTTGTTGATTTTCACGGCACCTGCAATGCTGCCACCGGATGAAATCTGACAAAAATCATACAGTCCGTGAAATACCGGACAGTCTTCGCCAACATTGAACCTCTGAAGCTGTTTACTGTACTCTGACATGTTATCGGGCATGATTTCTTGTAGGAATTTTACATACTCGTCGCTGTGATATTTGCACATTTCTTCGAAACTTGCCTAAAATTGGATTGACACTTCATATTTGGGACCTTTTCGGATTGTGCCCCCCCCCCCCAGCTTAGTGGGTGCATATTTGCACCCCCACCCCACCGCGACGCACAAATGGAAACGATCCCAAATTTGAATTGCTTAAGCAAAGCAACAGGAGCTAAGCTGTTTGTGCTGATTAGTTCGCGCAAAAATAGTAGGCAAATGATTGACAGAAAGGGGCTTGCTAACCTTGAATGGCCGATAGACCTCTAACTTTCGGTAGAGTCCATAATTAAGGAGCAGATTGTGAGTCATTCGTATGCGATGGGGTTTCATAGGATGCCCCTGACCGTAGTAAAAATTCCCAACGTCACCATCATAATAGTATGAGACTTTCTGATGCGTGTTTGGATTGCTCATAGTCACTACAGATCTAAAAAGCAATTATTCAACGCTTTATGGATTTTTTTCAGTTGATCAACCAGCACAAACCGTCAACATTTTTAATTATCGGCGTAGATTTAAAAAAAAGGTCAATTAAAAGAAACAACTCGGGGCAGCAAGTCACCTCCTATATATTTATAAATCCTGACAGTAGTAAAAAAATTAAAGCATCACAAGCGAAAGACAAAGTGACCAGCATTAGAATAAACATAGCCCGCAGACTGCCGGAAAATAACCGCGATAGATGCTTTTGGCTTTCCATCAATCGAAACAACTAAAGAAATAAGAGACAGATCGACCACCAGTCCTTTTAATACTCCACTAGACTTTTTGTTTAGATTCGAACTTTGGGATGGATTCGTTCTTTGACTCTCCGAAGTCTCAAACCGCATGGCGACTGTATTCTCTACCAACCCGGAAGGGCGGACCTACCAACCCGGAAGGGCGGACTTAACATCATGGAGCCAATAGATTACGGAACGGTGTGCGCTGACCACATGCGCTCCTCTTGAAGATTAGGATCGAGCAAATGATCATCTCACCCAAGAACGCATAACGCACGAACGAGCCGCACGCCTGAATATCATTCGATCGCGTAAAAAGGATCTTATCGCCTTCAGATCGAGCAACGCCACGTAATAGAAATTGCTTCGGAAAAAGGAGCTTCGAACTGGCTCACAGCTCTAGCGCTTAAACGTTGCGGTTTTACACTGACGAAGTCCGAATTTAGAGACCAGCTTTGCATTAGATATAACATTGAGGCCAAAAATACGCCCATTAACTGTCCATGTGGTGAAAAGTTTACCCTGTCACATGCACTCCACTGTGCGAAGAGGGGTATACACACATGACACAACGAGATCCGAGAAACCTTTGCTAAAATCATGCAAGACGTTTGTTATGATTTCGAAGTTGAGCCGACTCTTCAGTTGCTTCACGGCGAGTCCTTTACACACAAAAATACTAGCGAACGGCCTATGGGGGTCGAGGTTCAGCCGTTATTTCATCGACTTCGAGATCTTTAACCAAGTTGCCAAGACATGACCGCAGAACTCAGTAGAAACACACAAGTATCATGAGTCGCTGAAGTGCCTGAAAGATGAGCAACGAATACTTGACGCCGAGAAGAGGAACTTTGTTCTGCACGTGTTCTGCAATCATTGGCAAGACGTCAGGTCGTAAGAATCATCGATGGAGACAACGAAATAAAAAACATGGCTGGACAAGACCTGAAATACAATCCAAAGCTCTAAAAAGGATCGTTAATTGAAAACTTTCTTACGAACAATTTTGAATTCTGAGTTCATTGTCAGGTTATACAGAATACAAAATGCTAAAATGAAACGCCAGAAACTCAAAATCAAATAACTTAAATCCACACATTCAAGGAAATTAAAACTGGACGTTTACATATATACAATCGTATTCACAAAATTTTACATCTGAATATATATATATATATATATATATATATATATATATATATATCAAAATATTTATATAAATATATATACATAATTTCAATGTGACCAGGCAGATGCATATTGACATGTTTTTTTAATTAACAAACCACACATAAATTACCTTAAAATTACTTCGTTTTGTTCAATTGTACAGCTGAAACTTTCGATTTGTAACGTGTCTTTCAATCAAGTGAATTTTATCTCCAAAATAAGCCTCAGTGTCAATTCTCGTGTTCGGTATTCGTCGCGCGTGTTGATGGCCGTTTCAGTGTTCTTAAGTACAGTGCCTCTAATGTCATTAACTTCGATTGGTTCACGCACTGGTCTAATATCTTCCACTGGAAAATCAATTTTCAGTGTTACGCGCAATTGAATGTATTCCCATCGGTGAGTTCGCCTTGGCATGCTCTTCAACCCTTATTATAATTTGTCGGCATGTCTGCCTTGCATAGGGGGATTTGCATCCATTACAAGTGAGTTCATAAAACACCTGGGATTTGAGGACTTTATCAAAGCTAGACCTAAGGCCAGGTAAATAGCTCTTAACAGGCAGTGTATTGCTCCCTCTATTATGCTTTTCTAATTTTAATGGGATGCAAAGCTACAATACTTCCATTAGTTCTGATGGTTTCTGATAACATGTGCATAAACCCCAAAGAAATGAATGAAAAGCTGAGAACTAATGTACCAGACCAGCAGATTAGTAAAACAATCCCATCCAAAATGACAATCTAAAACAAACTATACAAAATATATTGCTGACAGTCCTCAGGTTTTTACCCTGAAGGTCAAATATGATAAAATTCAAAATACTCATGAACTCGCGCAAAAAACTTGAAAGAGATTTATTATCCACTAAACGGTAGATAAACTCGAGAATTATAAAACAAATGGTTCAAAAATGAAAAGTGCAATATTTAAAAAATATTCTGAATTTGGCAAAAAATGTTGAAAACCATGTTTTCGTAAATGCAGTTCCGCCAACTATCGCTTCTGCCAGACCTAAAAAAAATTTTCTTTGACTCCAAAAAGCGTTAAACTCAGATATTGTAAAAAAATCAAAAAACTAAAGACAAGTGCAAAATTTAACAAATTCTTGCTAAAATTCATGGCATTAACATCTTCAGAAGACAAAAGACATTTAAACAACATCTCCCAAAATTTATTCAAATCTTAATGATTTTCACTGGCTCGAAAAGATCAATATTTTGAAACAGTTTTCAAAAACATTGAAAAAAATTCAATTTCATCAGAAAATTGATAAAACTTTTTAATTAAAAGATTGATAATCAATATTTTACCTTTGGCAATTATGCAGCAACTTTTTGTTGAACCCTAGAGGAGATTATTGGACCCATGTTGCCGAAAAACTCGATATTGAAAAACTTTCAAAAACTTGAAAAAATTGCAATTAACATCGAAAAACGTTCCAAAATTGAAAAGTTTAAGTTTTGGAAACATTTTCATTGACACCAACAAGTAGTAACTTTTTATCAGACTGTGGAATATGTTTTCTGGCCGATAAGGCTGGCGAAAAATCAAAAATTGATAAAGAAAATCTTCGGAAGAATTGCAGATTTTCAAAATGCTTTACTTCGAGAATTTGAAATTTTGAAAACCAATAGAAATTCTTCAGGAACCTATTAACAAATCCTAGAGATTTCCTGGCTTCTGGGCCTCTCGGAAAACTCAGATAATGAAAAGAAATAAAACAAATTGAAAAAAATTTGCAAGATTTATCAAAAAATTGCTAATTTTTGTAGTGCTTAAATAGTGAAAACCATTCTATTACCACTAGAAGCTAAACAATCTACTATTAAGAAACTCTGAAGGAGGTTACTTGACGAAAAGGGGAGAAAACTCATAAAATGACAAAAAAAATGTCAAAAAACGAAAAAATTGTAAAAATTTGTATAAGTTTGCGTGATTATGTTTCGATCACCAAGGGATAGAGCTCTTAAAATGGTCACAAAAGTAATCTTTTGTTTCAGAAGACTTCTATCAGCTTTTAGAAACCTCAATTTTAGACTGGTTCGACAAAAATAGAAAAAAGTTGGAAAACCGCAAAAAATTGGGCTCAAAAAATGACCTTTTGACCTTGAGATACGCCTTCCCAGTGGCTTCACAACTCTTAGCACTTGAAGTATTACTGAATGCGGCTAAAGGCCTCTAATGATACTGGACGCACGCTGAGCTTCACCTGACGTACAATTCAAAAATTGTTCATTGTATAAACAAAATACTAGACCTAAAACGGGCTATAATTGATTTGGGGAAACCATTTCCTAAAAGAATCAGATAAAAAACCAAAAAAAAACGAAAATCGATATCAAAATGTTGCATGTGAACAAAAAACCACTAGTGAGAAAAAGAAATTTGGTTAATAAAAACTAGGCTTAGTATAAACTATGAAAATATTGAAAAAACCATTTAGAAAAATCTCCGATCCAAATATTTGAAAAACAGTAAAAATCAAAGTGAAAATGCCGCATATTAACCACTAGCGAGAAAGTTAATTTTGGTTCAAACACCGTTTTCTCACTCTACTTTAAACTTAGAGCGAAAAAATTTCACGCCGCAAAACCACTCAATTTTTCGCTCCATTTCCTGTTTCGGCGTGACCAAAATCACTACTCCAATTTGACTTCAAAAATCATAAAAATGTATGAACAGATCTTAAAAAAAAGACAGCGCCCCAAAACAATTCAAATTCTTTGATTTGTAAAAGGACAGCGCCCCAATACAAATCATATTCTTTGAATTATAAGAAGACAGAGCACCAAAACAATCCAGTTCTTGGATTGTAAAAAACATCGAAGTCTCCAATAATAGCCACTATCGCTTCACAGCCAATAATCAAAGTAGATGAGATAAATAACAATAGAAATATAGTGATTTTGATTCAGAATTAGTAAAAATATAGAAGCAGTTAGGAAAACAGCCTCCCTTCGCCTACAATGTTCTTATTAAAACTTCTACTACTTATTCAATGTAGCCATTCTACCGTTTTAAATAAAACGGATTTCTGATTTTTTTTGCGAAGTTTTTGGATCTTTTTAATTCAAAGTGAATTGGCTTTTTTTTTCTGTTTGCGACCCCCAGTATACTGTATGCAACGCATGGAAAAGGATGTCCCTTTACATGGTGGATCTTTTATGAAAAAAATTGGCTTGATCACTTGGGGGTTGCCAATAAAATTTAACAAGCTGGGAGAGGGGTGCTCTCTTAACTATCCGTTATTCTAATAGTACATTGATAGTATTACGAAAGTTTACATAAACAAAACCAACTAAAGTCAAAGGTCACAATGTTTTGACGAGTACAGACGCTTGGTAACTGAACTTGTATTTGCTAAGAGATGAAAAAAAAATTTGCTTTGTCTCCTTAGACAGCTGTTGTTGTTGTCGCTTTACAGTAAGAAACTGATGGGAGTTGATCCCTAGTTTGAGTTTAGAAAAGAGTTCAGCATAATTGTGTCGATAAACTTAAAAAAAGAGTATTATGAAATTCTACTCATAAATGGTCTTCATTGTGGGCACCAGCTTTTTAGTAAACGCCATCGATGCTGCTCCCGTACGTGCTGAAGAGGTTCCTCCGACGATTTTAATTCGCAGCCCACGGACTGAGCCTCAACCCTGGGTCAAGTAAGCCCCTTAAAAGACTACAATACCTTCCGCAAAATGGCACGTTATCTTAAAAGTTCAACATTGTTATCTGGCACAAAATAATTAACAAAACACTCACCAAACCTCCTTACAACAATAATCGGGCTTGTCGCATTGGCAGGTTGTTGAGTCTCATCAAAAAATTCAAGCCTCGACTAGCTGCCCTTGCTTAGACCGCAGGGTCGTCGGCTCCTAACATACTGGAGAAACTAGGGAGTTCTCGAGTAGAGACAATCGACATCAGAAACCGTTTGCTTTCGACTCGAAAATGGAGATATAATTCTATTGTTGAAAACATTCGTCGTGTCCATCGACCAGCTTACTTGGATTTAAAATTTCTTTCAACCGTCCTAAATAACGCGAATAACTTTAGTTGCTTAGCCCAAAGGAAGGGTGGTTATTGGAAACGCCCAAATATCAAGAAAAGAAAGAAAGCACGAGTAGAAAATGAGCCAAGGTTGACTTCAGGTTACTTCTTTGTTTTTCTCTTGTTGGGTTTTCTGCATCCTTGAGACTTAAGTGTTTCGAGGGCAACGAGATCTCGACTTAGGGACTTAACATTGAAATTCCTCATACATCCAACTCCAATAGTGACCCATGGGGTCAATGCGCTCTGCAGGTCACAGATGATGGACATGGAGCTCTACAATTTCATAGGTGTGACTTCTGGTTCCAGCTATAATGTACTTCTGTTCCTGCAGCCCTGATAACTCTGGGTTTGGCTTTGTGAGTCTTGCGAAAGTCCAGCTAAAGAAACATTCTTCATGTCTTCTCCCAATGTTGACAAAATCCAGAAACTTGGTGAAAGCGCTGACAAGTTGAAGAATAATTTCGTGTTCGTTAACGAAATTAAACGTGAATTGACGGAGATAAAGTCCTTGGTCATTTTTGTTTTTAACAGAGATCAACAACATCAAAGCTAAATTGTCGGAAGCCAATTTTAGTTCACCAGCAGAGCCTGCAGTGGTACCAAAAATTCTCGGAAACTCCTTTTTCGACCGCTTCAGAGAAGTATAAGGTATCAACGAACAAGATCCAACGTTGAAGTCTTCAGAAAGACTAAAAAAGACCATTCTACAGCACAAAATCTGATTGAGAAATGAGATCCGTCCATTTACTCAATCGAAGACGTCCACCAAACTGGCGTGCCGATCATGAACCCGGACCAGTTGTTGTAATTTTCCAAAGTCAATGGGACAAACGGATAGACTGTCGAATTCTTATATGCTGAAGAAAACCAAGTTCTTCCAGAAACCAATGTTAACTCCGCAAAAACAAGCCCTGGAGAAACAAATGCTCAATTTGTGATTCAATCTATCAAATATATGCATCTACAAACAAGAGCTGTGAATTTTGAGTTTAAAACTTTGTCATGGGAATACAATTTTGGATCATTCCAAAGTCCCAGATGTTCTAGCAAAGCAAATTAAAGTCACCTGAATACGCAATTACTTTTTTGTAAATAAATTGATTGTTTCCCTCTTCTGAACTCTGGAGTATTGCTATCGCTAGAAAAATGACCTGAATTCGCAGCCCTCCTACATAAACACCAACCACAACTGGATTTTCTCATCCGGAAATCCTTAGGTACGACGCTTGAAAGCTTGACTTTTCACCTGGGGATCGTTTTCAGTTATTGGAGATGAAGACCGCATACAAGGTCCACACAGCGGGACTCTGATTTTGCAGAACATCTCCAATACAACATTTGCGAAATCCTATGGCAATCCTGTCATAAGCAACGTTGACGTTGACATTAATTCTTCAGCTCTCATCAAAGTTGACGATCGTATCGCCCTCTTCAGTTTGGTCTACATGCCCCCACAAGGTAGTCCTTATGGATTCAGAACTACATCCTTGGCTAGCGTTCTACATTTTGGCTTGACATTTCTGAGTTTTAATGACAATATTGCATTTGAACACCGCCATATGTGCCATCTTCGTGATTTTAACATTCCGAAAACTGATTGGTCGACATTCAGTTATTCATATGCGAGAGAAACTAACTTTTTAAACATCTTAGATGACTATGAACTGTGCCCTTTTATTTTCGGTTACGCACACAGCTGTGGCAATTTCCTCGACAACCTTCCCGTTCTCTCATCTATCACCGGTTGTTTTGACTGTCTCGTGCTCTCACTCACTCCTTTCTCAGATAATGCTCTCATATCAGCAAAAATATACACAAAAATCCTTGCCCTCCTCTATAAGAATTCGAACTTATGCGTTTACTGAACCAGACAATTTTACTTTTTGCTCACTATGGCAAACTTACACCTGCTTCAATTATTTTTCTGCGAACACGGTCGCCGATTGCTACCACCATCTGCGTAACAGTTATTTTGGAGAGTAACAAGAAAAAGGACGTCCGTGCCAATCTACTACTCATTCCATACTGTGCATACTTTGAAAAAACAGGCAATTAGCGTTAAAAAGTGTCATTCTGGTAATGATGTTGAGCGTAACTTTGAGGACAACCTTGAAAAATCTGTGGAATTGGACAAAATGCTCTACGTATCTGGGAAGATCATATCCAACCTGGATTCTTGCTTCAAAAAAAAAGTTTCATGGAAAAAAGTCTTCTCCATCCACTGTTCAATGCTTTCGGTACATCGAAATTTGGTTCATGGATTTACGTTGCAAATGTTTTCAATGATTTTTTTTGCTTTGAATTGCAATACGAACTCATACGGAACAAGGATACCAGATAATAGCCAAAATCCTATCTTCCTCAATGACTTCTGCGGCTTATCTAGCGACTCTGATATTCTTCAAGTTATTCTAAACAGCATTGCTTGCACTTATGAGAACCATCATGACTTCCCGAATTGTCTTTTGAAGAAATGCTCTGGTCTTTTTGCAACGTTGTTGCGGACCGTCTTCAATTCCATAATTCTGGACTGCCAACTGCCCGAAATAGGAAAACCTTCATTTATTAAACCTATTCACCAAGACGCTTGCCGGAAAAAGATCACCAATTTCCGTCCAATTAGTCTGCAGCCAAAAATCTCATTGATATTGGAAAAGTTAATCCAAAAAATTCTTATTGATATACTCAAAAATAAAATTTATCAGAGGCAGTATGGTTTCCAGTCAAAGAGATCGACAATTTTTACAGCTCTTTGAATACGCCAGCTACCTATATCTCAACAAGGGAGACATACTCTTCTAGATATACTTCAATTACGGCAAAGCCTTCGATCAAGTCCCACATTACGTTTTACTAGTGAAACTCGGAAAAATTGGCCAGGGCTCGAATTTTGTTTCCCTCCTTGAAAGTTACTCCCTCGGAAGATTTTAAGCAGTACGGATCAACGTATTTTCTTCGATGCACATAACAGTTTTGACCCAGTTATAACAGTGGCGAACCTCATAGTACAGTACTTAGGCCCGTTTTTCTCAATTTTTATCAAAAACTTGCCGTGTATTCTTATGGACGGTATTATGTGGTTATTTGCTGATGACTCAAAACTAGTATTCAACTGCTTGTATATCAATGACACCCTTCTATGTTTTTGCAATTGCAATCAAGCAAACGAGATGTTATTCAACGCAAAAAAGTGCTTTCGTGTTTCTTTGGGAACTGTCCAGCCAATTTTAGAGTAAGCCGACATCACAATTTCTCAACAAGAGTGAGCGAAAGATCGCTGAGTTTTTGTCAACAAAAAGGTAAGATGGAACACGCACACTCAGTTTAAAGTCACCAAAAGCCGCAGAGGTTTCTACAAGCATAAGATTACTATCCCTCGGAGCACTCCATCACATATCAAGTACAGGACCTAAGTCGCCTATCTTGTTCCAATGTTCCTCTCTGGTTCGCAAATCTGTTGCTTGTCCGTTTCAGACGTCAGTGTTTTCAAGAATATCCAGGAAAATGAGAAATTAGATGGACTTACGTGGGTTCTAGAAACTACTTGGTCGCTCTTATCACACACAAATTTCTACCGATGGCTTCTAGAATCCAAGTTGAGGACTGCCGACTGTTCAGTCTCTTCGCCCTAAAAAACTTTTGAGCGACTTCCGTAATAGTGTTGAAGTTGATCTCTTAGTGTGACGAGAAGACAGAGAAACAAGTTCAAACTCGAACGCAAAGTAGCCTTTACGAACAGTCCATCAATGTGCTCAATTTTTTTTATCGTCATGGGATAATTGATTATTCAAACTTCAAGATCAACAGTATTGTTCAACACTTTGATTCTATCGATCCATATTCTACTCTCTGTTTTTGATGTTCATGGATTGCTGGTTGCATTTGCACCACGTGTACGAGCTTTGTGAATGTTAAATAGGAGAAATGAATTTCATTGATTTTTAGTTATTGGCCCTTAATCGGGTATTAAGCCTTTTTCTCTCTATCACACACACTCTCTCTTTCTCTCACACTTGTTTCCCTGCAGTGCTGGCAGTCGCACGCAATCAGCCAGGTGCAGGAGTTGAGTTCGTCGTATATAGCATCTACAACTCTTCAAGGTAGTTCGATCAGCCGTCTTTTCAGTCCGAAGGGTTCCTCGAAGTTTACGTGTTGGTTTACGTTTTCTTAGTACATAACCCCATCTTCTTGGCATCATTTGGCAACTACGTTTTCTAGGTTGAGTGTTTTGTTCCACTTGTAGCTTGTAGGTTTTGCCGCCAAAAAACTTTCTGTGTGTGCGACTTCGTCATCAATTTCGAAGGTACGCTAACACTGTCTCGTCATGATGAACTTTGTTCAAGATCTTTTAGGAGATTGTGGACTAGGATGTCGGTTTCTGCCAAGTGGTAGTAGATATTTGTGTTACCGACCGCTGACAGTAGACGATAATAAACAGTTTTTGAGTTTTTTACCTGTTGTTGAGGGGACAGACGGGGACGTGGATCAAATGGGTGCTTTCCGATGGAATTATATATGGGGTCGTGCCAAAAAATTAAAATCTTTGCCTGCTGAGATTTCTTTTGGATTTCCTGGTTGAGTCTGTGCTGAGCTCTGCTCTGTCGGCGTAGATGCAGACAAGGTATTGCTATAATGTTCCTATAGAACAAGTGTCGTCGTCTACCACGTTTCCAGGTTTCGGTTGCGTGACGAAGACTGCTTGCTCCGGTTATAAAGACCATCAAGAGGCCGCAACTGCTGCCTATGACATGCAATGAACTAAGATTGCTGATTATGCAAACTTAGTTAATCGCAAATATTTCTTCAGTTCAAATCAGGAACAAATCAGATAGTCACCTGGGACACATTCTGAACAATATAGTTGGGTTTTCAATGTCAACAGATTTGTTGAATTATATTCCTCACACTCAAAGAATGTCTTCAAAACAGTTCTTGCGAACCACAAACAGTTACAAATCAAATGCTGTTTTATAGCACGCTACTACGTAAAATAATAGCACGTGCGCCCGTGGGGCGTAAAAAATAAAGCCACTATGGTGAGGGGATATTATAGAATAGATCTCGAAACATTTCTTGGATCTTTTCCGTTTGCGTTCCCCACAGCTTACTGGACGCATATTATTTGTACCCCCAGATGCATGTGCTATATTTTAAATAAAGATATATGATGTAATGGCACGTGCTCTGTAACTGGGGGATGCATAGCGTACTGGGGGGCACAGACGTACACGATACCAGTTCTTGTGAATCGCAAACTTTATGTAATGAAGAGAAATCACATCCGCGGCTTTTTGATTCCTTTCAGATGGTCCTCAATGTCCTAGCCCTGGCAAGAGGCTCCAGGTGACAATAAGCCCAAAACTCACGTGCGTTTTAATGGGAATAGAAAATAATTAACAAGTTTTCGTTGTTCAACTTGAAGATGATGCTCCCGGAAACAAATTCTAGGCAACAACAATCAAGTGTTGAATGTCCATCAATAATTTTGCGGCTTCGAATTACCAGAAACATCTGCTATCTAACAATCTTCATCCAAGCAATTACTTATTCGATGTCGTCATTGTACATTATCGTTTATGAAATTTACTACTTGAGTGACATCTTATGGGTAATTTTTTGCGCATTTATTGGCTTTAGGAGTGATGCGAGTGTTTTATCTTTTCTACTAAGGCAACATTGATCTTCTCCTGCACTGGTGGAGCTAGCCTGTCAGCGTCGAAAGCCATCGCAATGCTTAAAACAATGATTCGCAAAAGAAATGAGGACTCATATTCCAAAATGATTGCATACATAAGGACAAAGCTTATCTTCGCCTAGCTCCATACTCTTTCTCCGTGGCGCGCAATCAACGAAAGACTACAAGCTGTTTTACTTATTAACGATGCCTTCACGTTTGAATACTGTCAGCAAGTATAAATGTATATAGAATTTGACTTGTCGCCTCTGAGTTGACCGACTACAGTATAAAGGAAAAGGCCTTTTTCAATTGACCTTTTATTCTTAGGAGGTAAACCGTTTAGCAGGCACTTTTCTGCAGTACCCTTCGTGATATTTCTTTTTTAGCGAAGTGACATTCATAGCATTTTTTACTATTGATCACCTTTGACAGTCCTCACTCGCGTCTTTGTTACTAAACAGTAATTCTATCACTCATATACATGTACTGCTGTTCATGGACTAAGTCAATCATAAAACCATATTTAAAAATGTTTTCGCTATAGCTAGCATCATCAGTTAAAATGCAACTGACAGCCAATTTTACTACTAAAACGATTTCATTCCATTTATGATACAAAATAGTAAACTCGATAAAAGCTTATTCGTTGAGAAATTGGACTTACAGGATCCGAAAGAGTGTTTCAATTTTCTTAGATGTCTCTGAACGACCGATAATTACCCGACCACGATGTATCTGGGCAACGCATTGTCTTCTTCCGCTGTCGGTAACGAAACCCTTTGCAATAAGTTTTTCGGCTCCCTCTATAGCGACAAACAGTGTTACCAACCCTTTCACCCAGCAAATGAAATTGTTCTAAGCGACATCGTTTTCACCACTGCTCAAATTGAATCCTTACTGCGTCAAAATTAAAACTCCTTTGAAATGAGTCCGAATGGAATTCTAAGTTTTGTTTTTGTCCTGTCATGCAATGTAATAGCACCTCTGGTGTACCAGTTGTTCACATGGATATGCGAACAGAAAATTTGGCCGGAGGTCTGGAATTTATCATATGTAATTCCCATTCAATAGTTTGGTTCAACTATTGATATCACCAACTATCGTCCAATTAGTATTTTATCTAAATTATCATTACTATTGGAATTCCTCCTTTTTGAACATGTGTATCCGAGCGTTCGCTCTTCAATTTCAAATCAACAGTCTGTCTTTATGGAATTCCGCAACACTGTGACCCAGATGTTATATTACTTGGACCATATCTACTTTTTATGTGACAAAAACGTGCCGGAAGTTGCAGTATCTATTGATCTAAAGAAAGCGTTTGATTCCGTCAAACATAACGTATTATTGGCGAAACCAGAAAAATACGGTTTCCACATCAACTTCCTGACACCTATGGTTTCATTTTTGTTCACAGGAGACAATGTTTTAAACTTGATTCCTCTCTTTGTTCGGGGATTCTTGAAACCTCTGTTGTTCCACAGGGCAGTTTAATTGGGCCCGTTCTGTTCATTCTGTTCATTAATGATATTGGTGACAACCTTGAAAGCAGCAGCTACTTTATTTGTAGTGGTGAATTGAAGATTGTTTTATCCGCCGAGCTAAAACCAGTGCAAGATGCTCTGGATGTCACTTTTAATTGAGCGTTTTCCAATACTCTAACCTTCCACCAGTCCAAGTGCTCTGTACTGTCTTCTAATTTTACATTTGACTCGATTTTTACGTTGGTCAACGTCTTACTCATCTCGACGAGCCGAATTATTGACTTGGGTTTAATTATTACGTCAAATCCAACATGGGAAACTCTTATTGATGAAAATTGACCATGTCAATTTATTTCTTTGATTTTCTGAGAAGAAAAGCTCTTTTTAATGTTAGAGCGAAACGGAAGAAACTTCTCTATAGTACACTCATTCAGTCAATCCTATTATACGGAAGTCCTGTTTGATCACCCACAAGAACCCAACTGCAACGTTTGGAAAGATTTCAGTGTTGAATGGTGAAATGGATCAAAAGCGCAGATGGTTACATCACGAAGCTCAAACAACTTACACTACTTCCTATATACTTCCAGCTAATAAAAACTGACCTCATCTTATTATGGAAACTGTGCAATGACAAAATTGATAAAAGAACCCCCTCACTTTCAACTGTTTATCCACACTTTTATCAAATCATTATATTTTAAACATTCCATCTGAAAGAAAAATTTAGAGTGACAATAATTTCTTCATTCGTGCTCCGAGGATTGCTAATGTGCTTTTAAATTTCAAGATAATTCTTTCGACATCCCATTAACTTCACTTAGAACCGCTATATCTAAAAATCCGGATGCTTAGATGGATTTTTTTCTATTGATAAACCATGCACGTTCTAAATTGAATATTTCTGTAAATTTTGTCGATCTTAACGTACCAGTTCGCTTTTTCCTAGCGCTGTACCTCTCATATAGAGAATTAGGTCTTTTACTACTACTAAAATAACAACTAAATTAAAAATTTCTTGGAAGTTTTTTCTTGAATTAAAATTTCTGAAATTTTGTTTTCATTCAGATCTTAAATCTGGATTAAAGATCTTGTCTTTTGTCGTTTAAAAGTCTTCAAGGAGATTGGAACATTTCAAAATTTTATTTCGCTAAAATGTATATTTGGGAAAAACATTTTACTTCTAATAATTTTTAACCTAATATAAGCTCATTGCCTCGGTACCTATCGCGCGTGTTCAGCGATGTCTTCCGTTAAACTATATCTATTGCTTTGAGTGTCTCGAGCTTTTGTGGCAAATGGCACGGGCAGCTTTAATATTCTGCTGCCGTCTGGAAAGAGTTTTAATACCTTGAGATCTAAGCGAACTGCCTTCCTGCTGAGCGAATGATACAGCAATACAATGAAAAAAAAAAGAATAGGAGCTGATCTATCTTTATATTGATGAACGAGAAAAAGATGAAATGCTTCGAGCTTAAAATATTGATACGCGCATCAACTTTATCAATTCATGAACTGTGCACTTCTTTTATCAACGGAAACAGGAGCAGCATGGTGACTTATTTCATTGCATTGACTACAAATTTTGGATCCTCTGAAAATTTGAACCAAAGGTGGAATTGCATTTATGGATGGATGCCAACCAAGTAATTTCCACTCAATGTGTTCTTCCGGAGTATTCTGGTTGAATACTACGCCAGAAGATATGGGACTCGTTAAGAAGATACACAACGACGAAAAACAATAGGAAATGTGTTCTTCAAAAAAGGCAAAAATAATCTTTAATATTCACCAAATAATCTTTTAAAGCCAAAAAAAGCTTTATATTACTTAAATCTTCAGTTCTTGAGAACTGAAGATCAAGTTAAAACCAAAATTGCAAAATTCTGTGCACTGAATATAATGGATTGCACCACCACGGACCAAAAGAAGCAGCGATGTATCAATAATGTAAACAATGAGAAGATGACCTGATCTTCAGATCTCCGAACAAATTTTTGAACTGTTCATTGGGAAAATGATAGCAGGTGCCACAGCCAAAATCTAAATCCGAATGTCAAATTAACAATTTCAACGAATCTGATAAACAAATGGCTCTTTAAAAAGATACTAATTGCCCTCCAGTGTTTTACGGTAAACGCAAAAGACGGCGTCTTTCCCTGAACACAGAATCCCGACCGATGGAAGAACAAGAACAGTGCTTCAAAGTTTCAGAAAAGCATATCTCATACAAAAACGAAGAGGAGCCTCAATATAAAGTAGCTGCAAGTCTTTTTTGAAATATATACTGCTTGTAATATTTTTAGACAAATGGCCTTTCCACACGTAGAGCTGGTCAGGAAATCCAATGGACGCCACGGGCCGTCAGGATCTGACCTTCAAGAATGGCGCAGGTTTTTAGCTTCCTTTGGAACTTCATCGAGTGGTCAGTGCAAAAAAGAACAAACAACTAACCAGTAGAAAAGCGAAAGACTATCCATCTTTCTCTGACCATATAACGGGCGCACCCTCATTGCCCCTGACAACTGTCCTTTTGCACGATCTCTCGGCGTTGATGAAGTGCTGCAACAAACTATAGAGCGAAGCACATTGAAGTGCGTTAAAGCTGATCAGATACAGCTTGGCAGCAGAACGCAGTTATCTTTAGGGCAATGAATTAGAATAGATCATGTTACTCATTTTTGCAGTTTCCATACGAAAGTCTAAACCCGGAAGCCATCCTCCTTATTGATGAAAAAATTGGATTCAACAACCTAAACCTCAAACTTGCCTTCAAAACATACAAAAACAATACCTTTTGCTGTATGCAGACCCATGAAATCATACAAAATTGGCATCTAATCTTCTCATTAACATTTGACCTTAGTAGAAGGCATCACTCAGTGTAGCCCATTTGCCATGGCTAATTATCCAAGAGTAGTTTTAATTTCTATCTGCCAAGTAACGAAGCCGAGCACACTACAAAAATGATGTGCAGACAATGAGAACGGTCCCGGATCAATCAACTGGCTCAGATATTTGGTTCGAAAATTATTTGAATCTGGGCAAGAGTTTGGAAACAGTTTTAAAAACTGCCAGCTGTTCATTAAACAAAGACACCTTGCCGAAGCGAAGAAACCAATAATCGGCAAAGGGAAGTATGAGAAAACATCAATTCTTTGAATCGGCTATTGCAATTTTTTTCTTGATCTCAGTTTCTAGAGTAAAAAGGGAAAGATTGCACCTTTTAGCTGAAAAAAGCTATGTAAACATTTGAAAAGCTCTCCTCCATTTGTCTACAAAAAGTTTGTCAATCCTGTGCAATTTAGGTTGACCTTCAGAACTATAACCACCACGACTCTCGAAATCTGTTTGAAAAAACGGAAACGTTTCTTAGCATCGAACACATATCGTTAATCCTGAGTCATCTAAGCTACAACGATAAATACGGAAATCTACTCTCCTCCTAACCTTAAGATCTAAGCGGATTGCCGTCTTGTTGAGCGAGCGATGCAACATTACAAAAAAATAAGAAGAGGTGATCTTTTTATGGATAAACGAGAAAAAGATAAAATGCTTCGAGCTGAAAAGGTCGAAGCAAGCATCAACCTTATCAGTTCAAGACCTGTGCGCTTCTTTCAACCTCGGAAACAAAAGCAGCATGGTGATTAATTTCATTGCCTTGACTGCACAATTTTGATGGTCTGGAAATTTGAACTATGAGGTGCAATTGCATTTATATGTGGATGCGAACCAAGTAAACTCCACTCAATGTGTGCATCCAGAGACAATTGTACAGTAGTGCATTTTTTAGATTAGATTGTCGGAAAGTTGGTTACACTCATATGATACGCTATGGCATCCGCGGTTCTATCGCCAGTCTACTTAATTTAGTAATTGATGAGAGTAGATTTTCGAACAATTATTCAGACTTCGCAAAGTGAAACATTCGCATATCAAGTAACAAGCGCTAATGACGATGCTCAACTTGACAACCCAGCAACAAGACTAAAAAAACAGATTTCCAAAAACGACTATTGATGCTGAAATTGTCAAATTGCACACAAAAGGCTGCCCAAAAAAGTACCACAGAGCATAAAAACATAATAATTATACATATGTCGTGCAGATAAAAAATTGAAAAGCAACGGTCAGAAAAGCAACCTTCAACCCATTGATCTTCTCATGTACTTGAGTTGCAGTGCCCTTCCTCCAAAAAATCAAAAGAATAGCATGTACGCATAGTGAGAAAAAAAGACGCTGACATCATAACAAAGGAACAAACTAAGATTAACTTTGCACTGCTGAGAAGCTCCATGTTTGGCATACGTGGAGCTCTCTTCCTCTAGCGTCATGCAGACGTCGAAGCATCAAGAGAAACCGTTTTTCAAAAAGGAGAGTACTTTTATAGGACATATAAATTGCAATGAAGCCTACAACGGCCCATGTTTCCCCAATTGCAAGTCCTCGTTAGCTAAGCTGCACATCACTAGCAAAAGTTTCCATAACTTTCCAGAATCAATGCTATTGTTCAAAATGCTTGAAGCAGATTGCTATTTTTAGTTGAAACAACTCTGCAAAATTAAAAATGTTTGAAATTATATTTTAATTATTAGAAACCAATTTTTAATTACCTCGCTCGTTTCGGAGAACTGTCGCAACATCCACGTTTTCTTAAGAAAAAATTCAGGAATTGGAGGTATTTTGTAGAATGTATTGCTCTGAAATGCAAGATGCAATACGAGTTCGATGAACCCTGGCGCATTAATTTGAAACAAAAATTAGAAGAAGCAAGAGAGGGTCTGCAGCTGGAAATTGAAAAGATCTATAAGAGCGGCAAAATTTTGATCGTACTGAAAAGTATAGTGTATTAGACAAGAATTTGGGCTTCACTTTGTTCAGTGACAGATTTAGCTAAAATTCTTTCTTTTTGTTCTCCAATTTGTGAAGTGTTTACTTCACATAATGTTTTTCAGTCGTGTCAAGGAACTTTTGAAATGAAATCAAACTCAAGAAAGATATTCTTTGATGTATCTAGTATATAATAGAACAAGAGTTTCCAATCTCCTTTATAACAAAAAGTTTACACTCTTTTACACAATTAAACCCTTAAAATGCATTTATAAAACGTGAATTGCCTGTTTTAGAAACCAATTTAATGAAATATTCGTTTCGTTCAATTTTTAGGTGAATCGACTCATAATCATCAGAAGAATAAAAGATTTTTTTTGGATAAACCAAGAAGCACATATACACCAAAAGTTGGGATAGAAAATGATCAATTTTTCGTATACGTCAAATTTATTCAAATTGCTCGTAAAATGGCTGAGTTCACAATGAATAATCCTAATTAAAAATATCAAGGCATGAGCA
The DNA here is from genome assembly GCF_964194025.1 of Convolutriloba macropyga. Lineage (NCBI taxonomy): Eukaryota > Metazoa > Xenacoelomorpha > Acoela > Convolutidae > Convolutriloba > Convolutriloba macropyga. The sequence goes on from NC_134482.1 coordinate 16,518,432, forward strand.
AGTTGACGTGTGACTCAACGCAATATTACTTACGAAAACTGGTCAAACTATGTCCAAATTTTCTGCGTAAGTAAACTTGTCAGTTTATGCAAAATTAGTGCCATCCAACGTCGGCTTGTTATGCGTCGATTGATATAAAACTCAAACGAAATGGGTAAAAAATTTTTTGACTAAAATTAAACTCTAGTACGAGCAGTTTCTCATATAAAATTGATATTTGACTGTTTCTTTGAGTGTCATAAGTCTCCTTTTTCATGTTCAATGAGGAAAAACTCAAAAACTCAGTTCTATTTTTTCTCCAAGTCGGCCAAAGGGTTTGTTGAAAAAATTCCACCCAATATGGAGGATTCTATTTGTACTAAAAGTAGAAATGGGTAAAAATTTCGAATATTCATAAATTATGAAAATAAAACCAATCGCTATACTGTTCTTTACCGATATTTGTAGAAAGTAACTGAGACAGATTTTTGGAAAACTATACGTCTGAGAATTAGTTGAGTTATCTGCTTCTCTATTAATTAACAAAACGTGCTATCAATTGTTTCCAGATCTTTTTGAGCTAAATTCGACTTCAAAAAAATCTTACTTCATCTATTTAGAATATAACTGAACCAGATTTTGAGTCTGTTTGTGTTAAATAAATTAAGCTAATTCTCTGATTTTCATCTCCAAAAACGTTTCCCAATTGTGTCGAAATCATGTTGCAATAAAACCAAACCTCAATTGGATGTCTTCATATTTATGTAGCTGAAGAATTATTTTGAATCAGATTTGTTACTGAGAAAGATAAACAAGTTTCATCCTGACAAACAAGTTTCATCCTTATAAACAAGTTTCATCCTGAAATAAAAGCAACCTCGATTTTGTTGCTTCCCTTTGTTTATAGAAAGTAACTGAGCCACAATTTTAAACAATTTTTGTCTAGGAATCAAATCAGTTATTTATATCTGTTGGTTTTCAATTAATAATTTTTTTCACGAATGATATTCTCTAATTGTGTCAAAGAGTTACTGAAAACAAACCAAACATATAAGAATTTTTTTCTCCCTTGCATGTAGAAAATAATTTATCAAGAACTGCGAGCCTATTTGCTACACTAAATTTATTTGTTTTTCCCGTTCTTATCTCCAATGAGCGAAATAACTTTTTCGAAAGCTTGTCGGGTCAAGGGGTTGTTCTTATGAAACGTTACTTAATATAAATTCGAGACGTAGTTGTTTAGATAAACAGGTAGCTCTTTCTCTCTTTTTGCTTTCCAAACTGTATTTTTCAGTTGGGTTAAAGACTTTTTGCAATGAAATCAAACGCAATATTGATCTCAGTCTATATAGGTATAACTTAATTGAGAAAAATATTGAGTTTAATTTCTATATAAAATAGGATAATTTCTACCTTTTATTTCAAATAAAGGAAAAACTTGTTTGAAAAGTGATTTTAGTGAGTTCAAGTGGTTGTTGAAATGAAGTGCATAGAAATGTGAAGCTTTCCTTATGTATTCAGGTAATTCCTGAAAAAAATAATTCTTCTTTGTTTAAGAGAAAACTTTCCTTCTTCTATTTCTGAATTTTCTAAAAAACAAAATTATTTGCAATCAGATAAATGGGTTGCTAAAATGAAATCAATTTCTATATTGTTGCGCTCCGATATATGTTTTCAGTAACAATAATATTTAGAGTCATAATTTCACGCAATTGTAAAGCGAAGCAAATTATTAAATATAGTTGTGTAGTTTTAACATCAAATGAAAGTCTGCCCAAGCATGCAACTGAGATAAAAAGGAGAAATTCCCGTGAAAAATTACTCTAAAAACACTAGCTTGCAAAGGAAAGGGTTTATCAAATTTTAAAGACTGTCAAAATATGGACTGAAAAATTCAGAATCTTGGATCAATCCAAATTAATAACCAATTATTTAGATCAAGGATGGGAAAAAATTAACACATGATTAGCCAAAATTGATTTACAAAAATCAATTTTATCCAAAAAATTGGATAACGATTCTGAAAATATTATAAATTTCACACAGAATAAAATAAAAGACATAAGATTTTGTTATTGGAAGAGAATAATGGGCCGACATTTACGAAGCACAAATAAAATAAAAACTTTGCCCGAGAGAATGCAAAAGAAAATTCAAAAAATATTTGGTCAAGTTTTTATCTTAAAGATATTTTTGTTATTATATTTCCTTAAGAAAACAGCATAAAAATAAGAAATTTTGTGAATCCACTCCAAATTGGAGATGAGTAAAACAAAAAATATTCCGACAATTTTCAATTCTCCCAATTTTTCTCTATAAGTATTCTCACATTTCTTACAATTTTTAAAATAAGGATGGCATTTTTATTAATATACTCGACCTGGCATATGATGGCCTGTGTTGAGAACTTCGTTGAGTTCAAACATAAGACATTGTCGGTTTTAGTTGGCTTTACTAATCCAAAACCACTCAAAACCCTCAAATTTTTTTCGTCGTTTTGATCGGTTCTGGTCGGTATTAAAACATAAGAAGCGTTGGTTTTTTCCGTTTTAAAGTCTTACAAAACGGACAGTCTTTGTCTGGATCCGAACCTACAAAACAAGATTCATTACCACCTTTTTCTCTATTGCACCACCTCTCGCTTATTTTTCCTTCTTCTTTTGTATTTAAATCAAATTAAAACTGACGATACTGACAAAACACGACTATCATCGACACTTCTTACATAAAATACCAACAAAAAATTGCGCTAATCGACACTTCATAAATTAAATACCGACAATACCAACAAAATGACCATAATCGACAGTTCCTAAATGCAAAGCCGATGAAATCAACAAACTTCGACAAAAAATGACGCTTCTTGCGCCGATTGCATCGCAGTTTCTCAGCACGGGTAAAGTAATAAAGTATCTATCAACCTATCTCGGAGAAGCTAATAAGTGTGAGGATTACGTTAAATTGACTACAACTGTAAAAATAGTAAAGAAATAAGGTATATCTATCTCAATTGAGTAAATAAAGGTGAAAAATAATTCAAACCCAGAGGAGTTTTAAAATAGGATATATCTCTATCAATTTTGTAAATTTTCCATAAACCGAGTAGAAATGGCGAAAGATTGTAAAATTTTTGAAATATCTATTACATTAGTATAAGTAAGGGTTTTTTTTGAAAATCGCTAAGATTTACACTTTTTAGAGAGAGTGTAAAAGGAGTGAAATTAAAAGATTACATGCATTGTAGTTTTATCAATACACTCTCCTAACCCTTTCGCAATTATTTAGGTGTGGACTGGACATCACAACCTAATCCGTGCTAATTAGTTATAAAACTGGTGTCGAAGACAGACCGAGGATCACGAAAAAGAAAATATCGTCAAAACTGACATCGCGAACTTTGCCAAATGCTTGATGTTTTTTTAGGGTGACCTTTTTATTCAATCTTGGTTATTTTCCTCTGTGGGCAATAAATGTTATCAGAATTAAAGTGGGCAAAGGCAAAATTATGTAATTATGTATGATGAATGAAAACTATTATGTATAAGAAGTTGAAATAATTAGGAAAAATCCGAGTTTACTCACAGATCATTAGAGTGAATGGGTTCAAGTCAAGGTCCTAACTCAACGGCTTTAATAGAAAAAATTTGTTAGATGATGCTTGAAAATTGTCAAGTTGTCCACAATAGTTTTCGATTATCCTACATCAAATATACAATTACAAGCTTAGATAACACAAAAATTTTGCTTTTCAAATTGTTTCCTTGCCTTATGGTTTTCCGTATTCAAGGATTGATCATAATTCCAATGTTTCTACTGTAGAAAACCTTCGCAAAGCTTCAATTTTACGTCAATTCATCTAAATTTACAGCTTTCGAAATGTGTTTTTTGCAAAACCAGGTCCTGCTTTTGATCTGCTTCAAAAAAACTCACATGTGAGGCTAAACTATCTTGTTACCCGCATATTAACGAAATAGTGAAAACCAATCGAAATAGACCAGTACTTCGTTTGTGTATTTAAATGTAGATCTTGTTTTTCTGGCGTTTCCAAACCCACATTGTACATAATTCTAGCGTTTAATAGGTGGATCTTGCAAGTTATTTGCGTTTATAGTCATACATCTTGAACAGTTTAAGTATTTGTAGTTTACTTAAATAGTAGTTTTTGCGAGCAGATTATATTTAAATTTGGCGTCTTTAGGCGTAGGTAATGGATGATGTTGGGGTTTCCAAGCGTTCATCATACATAGTTCTCATGATTTTAAGCGTTTCTGCAGCACAGCTCTACTGCTGTAGCGCAGTGAAACTTTTTTCTAATTTGGTGCTATTATGACATCATTAGAACCCACCATTCATGTTTTCTCGCTTTATACTCATATTTTTGATTTAAACTTCATTTTTAATTTAAACTTCATGAATTGATACATCCCCTAAAAGTTATTAAGGCAAAATCCTAACGCTTTGTCATGGAAAATTACGCCAAGCGCGCTCCATTTTAAAAAAAATAACTCAGACAAAATTATGTGATATCAGAAAACCGGCACACAAATTGCTTCAGATTATTCGAATTCTTCAAAATTTAAGGCTCTTGAAATGCTTTTTTTGCAAAACCAAGGCGGGGTTTTTATCTATATAAAAAAATAAATTTGACAATTTGACAATAAAATTTCTTGTTATATAGATCTTGTAACCCGCATACTATCGAAAAAAATAAAAAACGATAGCAATAAATTTGTACTTCTTTTGCGTAATTAACTGTGGATGTAATTTAGCGTTGACGTTTCTAAACTTAGATCTTACATAACTTTTAAAAAATTTTTAAAGCCTACGTCTTTCAAAATTTTTGAGTTTCTCACTATGGATCTTAAACAGTTTGAGATTTTGAAGCCTAAGTCTTACACAAATTGCCATTTATGAGAATATGCTTCCATAAGTTTGGTGTTTGAAGGCGTAGATCTTACGCAATAGAGGCGTTTCTACGCGTTCCTCTAGCACTTATTCTGTCTCTGATACACTACCCACTGACCTAGTGGATGACTGTCACCTCTTCTCCCACCGTACCACCCAAACCGACTTTTCCTAAGAATATGTGCTTCGTAAATTGGAATTCAAAATCTCAAATTCTTACGCGTTGGTGAGTCCGTCAAATCAGTTGATTTGAGTTGGTTTGCGAAAATATAAACTCAATTTCTTCACCAACGCCTCCATCATGGCACCAACCCAAACCCTCTTACCGCCGATTCCTGCTTTTTCTTGCTTTCTATTTTCTTAAGCATATTTTGAGGTCAAAAATTCACCTTCTAATATTGTATCGTAAGTGTATCTTTAAAAATTAAAAAAATTAGAAACGATGCAAAAAAATAACGCTTAGTTATGCAGGATGAACTATAAGAGACACTGAATCGTAAAAAATATTAAAATATGCCAAATTATGCCAAGAATATGAATAAATTAAGGTAATTCAAAAATTAAACAGTTGGTTATGAAAGATCAACTATAAGAAAGACAAAATTAGTTAAGATCGATGCAAAAATAAGCCAAGCGCAATGCACCTTCAAAAATGGGTTTTGTCGGTTAAAGGAAGAGAAAGGTTTATGATATTTGAATCCCTGCCCAAGAACCGTTTCAGACAATTTTAATTCTTCAAAATTTTAAAGTTTTTAAAATTTTGTTCCAGAATACCAGGACTACCTGTTGATTAATTTCGAATTTGAGCTATGCAAAGCAAATGACTACTATTAAACAATCAAAACGCTTAGTTGTACAATATTGACGAAGAAACATAATTCAAGACCCTACAATCCGCTTTCATATATCGCGAAACTAAAATGTTGACTAAAAATTGAATATTCATATCTAAGTGTCAAGAAAGAAATTGTACGTCCTTCTGTTTTCTTTCTTCTTTTGACCTGTCTCGTCTATTTGAGTTTTTTGATGAGTCTGAGTCTGATGTATGTGATGAGTAGAGACCCCACCATGATGCAAGTGAGACCCACTTGATTCTGCCAGTAGTCCCAATCTGTGCCGAACTTGATTCCTGCATCCACAAGATAGTCCTCCCCACTCTTCCTAAAAGAAATTTTCCTAAACGTTATTTCGAATATTCATAAATTATGAAAATAAAACCAATCGCTATACTGTTCTTTACCGATATTTGTAGAAAGTAACTGAGACAGATTTTTGGAAAACTATACGTCTGAGAATTAGTTGAGTTATCTGCTTCTCTATTAATTAACAAAACGTGCTATCAATTGTTTCCAGATCTTTTTGAGCTAAATTCGACTTCAAAAAAATCTTACTTCATCTATTTAGAATATAACTGAACCAGATTTTGAGTCTGTTTGTGTTAAATAAATTAAGCTAATTCTCTGATTTTCATCTCCAAAAACGTTTCCCAATTGTGTCGAAATCATGTTGCAATAAAACCAAACCTCAATTGGATGTCTTCATATTTATGTAGCTGAAGAATTATTTTGAATCAGATTTGTTACTGAGAAAGATAAACAAGTTTCATCCTGACAAACAAGTTTCATCCTTATAAACAAGTTTCATCCTGAAATAAAAGCAACCTCGATTTTGTTGCTTCCCTTTGTTTATAGAAAGTAACTGAGCCACAATTTTAAACAATTTTTGTCTAGGAATCAAATCAGTTATTTATATCTGTTGGTTTTCAATTAATAATTTTTTTCACGAATGATATTCTCTAATTGTGTCAAAGAGTTACTGAAAACAAACCAAACATATAAGAATTTTTTTCTCCCTTGCATGTAGAAAATAATTTATCAAGAACTGCGAGCCTATTTGCTACACTAAATTTATTTGTTTTTCCCGTTCTTATCTCCAATGAGCGAAATAACTTTTTCGAAAGCTTGTCGGGTCAAGGGGTTGTTCTTATGAAACGTTACTTAATATAAATTCGAGACGTAGTTGTTTAGATAAACAGGTAGCTCTTTCTCTCTTTTTGCTTTCCAAACTGTATTTTTCAGTTGGGTTAAAGACTTTTTGCAATGAAATCAAACGCAATATTGATCTCAGTCTATATAGGTATAACTTAATTGAGAAAAATATTGAGTTTAATTTCTATATAAAATAGGATAATTTCTACCTTTTATTTCAAATAAAGGAAAAACTTGTTTGAAAAGTGATTTTAGTGAGTTCAAGTGGTTGTTGAAATGAAGTGCATAGAAATGTGAAGCTTTCCTTATGTATTCAGGTAATTCCTGAAAAAAATAATTCTTCTTTGTTTAAGAGAAAACTTTCCTTCTTCTATTTCTGAATTTTCTAAAAAACAAAATTATTTGCAATCAGATAAATGGGTTGCTAAAATGAAATCAATTTCTATATTGTTGCGCTCCGATATATGTTTTCAGTAACAATAATATTTAGAGTCATAATTTCACGCAATTGTAAAGCGAAGCAAATTATTAAATATAGTTGTGTAGTTTTAACATCAAATGAAAGTCTGCCCAAGCATGCAACTGAGATAAAAAGGAGAAATTCCCGTGAAAAATTACTCTAAAAACACTAGCTTGCAAAGGAAAGGGTTTATCAAATTTTAAAGACTGTCAAAATATGGACTGAAAAATTCAGAATCTTGGATCAATCCAAATTAATAACCAATTATTTAGATCAAGGATGGGAAAAAATTAACACATGATTAGCCAAAATTGATTTACAAAAATCAATTTTATCCAAAAAATTGGATAACGATTCTGAAAATATTATAAATTTCACACAGAATAAAATAAAAGACATAAGATTTTGTTATTGGAAGAGAATAATGGGCCGACATTTACGAAGCACAAATAAAATAAAAACTTTGCCCGAGAGAATGCAAAAGAAAATTCAAAAAATATTTGGTCAAGTTTTTATCTTAAAGATATTTTTGTTATTATATTTCCTTAAGAAAACAGCATAAAAATAAGAAATTTTGTGAATCCACTCCAAATTGGAGATGAGTAAAACAAAAAGTATTCCGACAATTTTCAATTCTCCCAATTTTTCTCTATAAGTATTCTCACATTTCTTACAATTTTTAAAATAAGGATGGCATTTTTATTAATATACTCGACCTGGCATATGATGGCCTGTGTTGAGAACTTCGTTGAGTTCAAACATAAGACATTGTCGGTTTTAGTTGGCTTTACTAATCCAAAACCACTCAAAACCCTCAAATTTTTTTCGTCGTTTTGATCGGTTCTGGTCGGTATTAAAACATAAGAAGCGTTGGTTTTTTCCGTTTTAAAGTCTTACAAAACGGACAGTCTTTGTCTGGATCCGAACCTACAAAACAAGATTCATTACCACCTTTTTCTCTATTGCACCACCTCTCGCTTATTTTTCCTTCTTCTTTTGTATTTAAATCAAATTAAAACTGACGATACTGACAAAACACGACTATCATCGACACTTCTTACATAAAATACCAACAAAAAATTGCGCTAATCGACACTTCATAAATTAAATACCGACAATACCAACAAAATGACCATAATCGACAGTTCCTAAATGCAAAGCCGATGAAATCAACAAACTTCGACAAAAAATGACGCTTCTTGCGCCGATTGCATCGCAGTTTCTCAGCACGGGTAAAGTAATAAAGTATCTATCAACCTATCTCGGAGAAGCTAATAAGTGTGAGGATTACGTTAAATTGACTACAACTGTAAAAATAGTAAAGAAATAAGGTATATCTATCTCAATTGAGTAAATAAAGGTGAAAAATAATTCAAACCCAGAGGAGTTTTAAAATAGGTTATATCTCTATCAATTTTGTAAATTTTCCATAAACCGAGTAGAAATGGCGAAAGATTGTAAAATTTTTGAAATATCTATTACATTAGTATAAGTAAGGGTTTTTTTTGAAAATCGCTAAGATTTACACTTTTTAGAGAGAGTGTAAAAGGAGTGAAATTAAAAGATTACATGCATTGTAGTTTTATCAATACACTCTCCTAACCCTTTCGCAATTATTTAGGTGTGGACTGGACATCACAACCTAATCCGTGCTAATTAGTTATAAAACTGGTGTCGAAGACAGACCGAGGATCACGAAAAAGAAAATATCGTCAAAACTGACATCGCGAACTTTGCCAAATGCTTGATGTTTTTTTAGGGTGACCTTTTTATTCAATCTTGGTTATTTTCCTCTGTGGGCAATAAATGTTATCAGAATTAAAGTGGGCAAAGGCAAAATTATGTAATTATGTATGATGAATGAAAACTATTATGTATAAGAAGTTGAAATAATTAGGAAAAATCCGAGTTTACTCACAGATCATTAGAGTGAATGGGTTCAAGTCAAGGTCCTAACTCAACGGCTTTAATAGAAAAAATTTGTTAGATGATGCTTGAAAATTGTCAAGTTGTCCACAATAGTTTTCGATTATCCTACATCAAATATACAATTACAAGCTTAGATAACACAAAAATTTTGCTTTTCAAATTGTTTCCTTGCCTTATGGTTTTCCGTATTCAAGGATTGATCATAATTCCAATGTTTCTACTGTAGAAAACCTTCGCAAAGCTTCAATTTTACGTCAATTCATCTAAATTTACAGCTTTCGAAATGTGTTTTTTGCAAAACCAGGTCCTGCTTTTGATCTGCTTCAAAAAAACTCACATGTGAGGCTAAACTATCTTGTTACCCGCATATTAACGAAATAGTGAAAACCAATCGAAATAGACCAGTACTTCGTTTGTGTATTTAAATGTAGATCTTGTTTTTCTGGCGTTTCCAAACCCACATTGTACATAATTCTAGCGTTTAATAGGTGGATCTTGCAAGTTATTTGCGTTTATAGTCATACATCTTGAACAGTTTAAGTATTTGTAGTTTACTTAAATAGTAGTTTTTGCGAGCAGATTATATTTAAATTTGGCGTCTTTAGGCGTAGGTCATGGATGATGTTGGGGTTTCCAAGCGTTCATCATACATAGTTCTCATGATTTTAAGCGTTTCTGCAGCACAGCTCTACTGCTGTAGCGCAGTGAAACTTTTTTCTAATTTGGTGCTATTATGACATCATTAGAACCCACCATTCATGTTTTCTCGCTTTATACTCATATTTTTGATTTAAACTTCATTTTTAATTTAAACTTCATGAATTGATACATCCCCTAAAAGTTATTAAGGCAAAATCCTAACGCTTTGTCATGGAAAATTACGCCAAGCGCGCTCCATTTTAAAAAAAATAACTCAGACAAAATTATGTGATATCAGAAAACCGGCACACAAATAAATTGCTTCAGATTATTCGAATTCTTCAAAATTTAAGGCTCTTGAAATGCTTTTTTTGCAAAACCAAGGCGGGGTTTTTATCTATATAAAAAAATAAATTTGACAATTTGACAATAAAATTTCTTGTTATATAGATCTTGTAACCCGCATACTATCGAAAAAAATAAAAAACGATAGCAATAAATTTGTACTTCTTTTGCGTAATTAACTGTGGATGTAATTTAGCGTTGACGTTTCTAAACTTAGATCTTACATAACTTTTAAAAAATTTTTAAAGCCTACGTCTTTCAAAATTTTTGAGTTTCTCACTATGGATCTTAAACAGTTTGAGATTTTGAAGCCTAAGTCTTACACAAATTGCCATTTATGAGAATATGCTTCCATAAGTTTGGTGTTTGAAGGCGTAGATCTTACGCAATAGAGGCGTTTCTACGCGTTCCTCTAGCACTTATTCTGTCTCTGATACACTACCCAGCACTGACCTAGTGGATGACTGTCACCTCTTCTCCCACCGTACCACCCAAACCGACTTTTCCTAAGAATATGTGCTTCGTAAATTGGAATTCAAAATCTCAAATTCTTACGCGTTGGTGAGTCCGTCAAATCAGTTGATTTGAGTTGGTTTGCGAAAATATAAACTCAATTTCTTCACCAACGCCTCCATCATGGCACCAACCCAAACCCTCTTACCGCCGATTCCTGCTTTTTCTTGCTTTCTATTTTCTTAAGCATATTTTGAGGTCAAAAATTCACCTTCTAATATTGTATCGTAAGTGTATCTTTAAAAATTAAAAAAATTAGAAACGATGCAAAAAAATAACGCTTAGTTATGCAGGATGAACTATAAGAGACACTGAATCGTAAAAAATATTAAAATATGCCAAATTATGCCAAGAATATGAATAAATTAAGGTAATTCAAAAATTAAACAGTTGGTTATGAAAGATCAACTATAAGAAAGACAAAATTAGTTAAGATCGATGCAAAAATAAGCCAAGCGCAATGCACCTTCAAAAACGGGTTATGTCGGTTAAAGGAAGAGAAAGGTTTATGATATTTGAATCCCTGCCCAAGAACCGTTTCAGACAATTTTAATTCTTCAAAATTTTAAAGTTTTTAAAATTTTGTTCCAGAATACCAGGACTACCTGTTGATTAATTTCGAATTTGAGCTATGCAAAGCAAATGACTACTATTAAACAATCAAAACGCTTAGTTGTACAATATTGACGAAGAAACATAATTCAAGACCCTACAATCCGCTTTCATATATCTCGAAACTAAAATGTTGACTAAAAATTGAATATTCATATCTAAGTGTCAAGAAAGAAATTGTACGTCCTTCTGTTTTCTTTCTTCTTTTGACCTGTCTCGTCTATTTGAGTTTTTTGATGAGTCTGAGTCTGATGTATGTGATGAGTAGAGACCCCACCATGATGCAAGTGAGACCCACTTGATTCTGCCAGTAGTCCCAATCTGTGCCGAACTTGATTCCTGCATCCACAAGATAGTCCTCCCCACTCTTCCTAAAAGAAATTTTCCTAAACGTTATTTCGGTATCTGCTGGAAGCAACAATCTATTAGTAGATTATTCTTAGTAGATTGAGCATAATCACGGAAGGACAAGATGACGTAACAAAATGATCTCTGATCAGATTCGGAAACGCTCGAAATTTCCATGAGCAAGAGGTGTGTTCGAATTGAATTCTCATCAGACCTACATGCGCTATACCGTTTCTCATCAGACTATTATGCGCTCAAATGTTTGGGTCTTTCCCATTATAGCCAAAATGAGGCACTATAATTTCATGGGGGCTATAATGGGAAAGACCCAAATGTTTCTGATAAGAACATTCTTATAGTATCCGTATACATTAATCTCATAAAAGTTAAAACAAACGTGTCCTTTGTAAAACGCTGAAATTACATGACCAGACTTTCAATGACATTCGCCATTTTGAAAACTGCAGTTTCATGCAAGGCTACGTGACTATGCAGAAATCATGTCGCTACGCGTTTCTCGATAAACTTCAGAAGTTGTTGGTGACGTTAAGCAGAGTCACATAAACTATAATTAAAACACTCACGTTCACATTTTTAAAAGGCCGAAAGTCTGAAGTGACAGAAGTTAAAATACCGGAAGTTGCTACTTAGCCAGAAGTTGACTTCCGTTGACTTTCGTCATTTTAAAACGTGCGCGTTTAGTGTTTTAAGCATGGTTAAGTGACTCTGCAGAAGTCACTTCGAAATTCTGACTTAATATCTCGAACCGCTTCGCGGTTCTCGAAAAACGCCAGAAGTTCTCAGTGACTTCAAGCTGGGTCACGTAACCATTACTTCATGGTTTTGCAGAACAGTTTAAAAGAAGTTCAATTACACTGGGCAAATAGTGCCCAAAAAGCTGTAAATTTTAAGTAATGATTTTTTTTTTCATTATTGCATGATTCCGGTGCAAGCGATTGGAACTATTAGTTTTGATCTCAGCCAAAAAAACGACTAGGTTATGTAACCAGAAAATTTCTACTGTGCGCTTTCTGCAGAATCAACAACAGTGTATAGTTAACAAGAAATTCTTTTCTGGAAATTTTTCAGATATTTGGTCCAATCAGAGGTACTTAAGATAAACATGGTCTCTGATCAGACCCACTCGCGCCCAATTTGTCTCCGATCAAGCCCCATATTGGTTGAAAAGGTCTAAAACAAAAACCCATTACTCTCAAAAACGTTTCTGATCAAAACTATTTGCTCTCGCAATCGTCTATGAGCAGAACCTCTTGCGCTGGAAATAGTCACTTCCAAGAGAAATTTACACTCGAGATTTCACTAGGCCTCACGATTTTCCCAAATTGTCTTCGGTTACACCCACTGTACTTCCAATTAATATCTGATCAAACACACTTTTGCTCGAAATTACTTCTCGTCCGACACAATTGAGATGTACCCAGGTTGAGGTCCCAGACCGAAAGTGGATATGTCCAGACCGAAATGAACGCACAAGGTGGCGTCGTGCGTTCAAAATTACACGGTCTGGAAACGAAAATGAACGCACGATAGTCTGGACATATGCAATTTTGAACGCACGATGGTCTGGACATAAGCAATTTTGAACGCACGAAAGTCTGGACATTGTGACTCGGAGCGCACAAAATTTTTTTTCGAATGGAAACAAGAATGCCAAAAACTAATGAGTCCATGTTTGACTAAACACTCTTAATAGAGTGCTCACTCAAGTGAAAGCTTTCTACCAAGAAAACCTCAACTCACTTGAGTTCAAAAGTTACAAAACATCGAACGCAGGAAAATTCGCATCCAACATTTTGCTTTGTTTAAAACAATTTCCTACCTAGAATTATAAACCCTTGCTGAAGTTGCAAAGCAAATCATACTTTAATAACTAGGTCGCTGGCAGCCCCTTCAGCCAATGCTTTCATCGAACATCTTTTATTAAACAAAATGTAGGAACTGTTTGGGCACTTCATCACAACCATCACCCTAACGTATCTATATTTGAAACGAATACATTATAAAAACGTTATCTGAACATGAACGCACGAAAGTCTGGACATACGCATTTTTGAACGCACGAAAGTCTGGACATAGGTGTTTTTGAACGCACGATAGTCTGGACATGAACGCACAAATGAGCGCACGATTTTTCATTTAGAACGCACTAAAGTCTGGTCATATAAGATTTTGAACGCGCGAAAGTCTGAACATAAGCACGTTTGAACGCACGAAAGTCTGGACATAGGTGTTTTTGAACGCACAAATCAGCGCACGAATTTTAATTTGGAACGCACTAAAGTCTGGTCATATAAGATTTTGAACGCACGAAAGTCTGGACATAGGGAGTTTTGAACGCACGATGAACGCACAAAAAATTTTGAACGCACGAAAGTCTGGACATAGGCACTTTCCGTCTGGGAGGGTCTGGACATAGACACTTTCCGTCTGGGACGGTCTGGACATATCGACTTTCAGTCTGGCACCTCAACCTGGGTAAATTGCCTATGACCAGAACAAAAAACGTCTAAAGACTTTTTTGACCCGAGCCACTTAAAAAGAGCGTTCTCCCACATTGGAAAAAAACTGTCAATCGAAACAAGTGTCATATCAGGTCAAGAGCTGAATAATCAACTACCAGAATTGCGGGAACGCTTATAATTTGAATTTTGAAAACAAGCTAGGTTTCGATAATTTGACTAACTAGTTTTATTAATTTGACTAGCTAGGTTTATATTAATTACTTCGTTAACAAACTAGATTTATATTAATTTGAAAACAAGCTAGGTTTCGTTGAAGATTGTAGATAGACCAACTCTGATTTTAAACAGAGTTTCTCTTACACAGGTTCAAATTTTCTCTTTCCAATAGGTCAAAGTAAAAATAACTGGAACTGCCATTGAATTAATTAAAACAAAAGAGACCTAGTAGCAATTACTTACTACCGCTCGAAACAGAATTGTGTTGTTCAGCTTAAATTGATCTGTTTTTGAGGTTTTTAGTTTTTAAAGCTTTCAGTTTTTAATTTTTTGTTTTTTTTATGCTTTATTGAAACTCCTAGTCAAGTGAATAATTGCTTTCAAAGGAAGTTTGTAGAAATTTTATTAGTCCTGTGGTCTTTGTATGCCATTTTTTGCTTGTCCAATTTTTCGTCCGACCCATTTGACTTTTCGGTCCTCAAAAGCGAGATAAACAGGTAGCGCCCAGAGTTCTTTAAGTTCTCTCAGAACCTTTCAACTCACTACTCTTCAAGTATGTGATTCACAGAAACTGTTTTGAAAACGTATACTGATGGTATGAAGGGCAGTTCTTAAAGTTTGTCCCGCTACACACCCCCCTCACTTCGCTCCCCTCCCCCAATCCCCACACTCGACATCGCTCACGCCGTAAGGAAGTGGCCCCGTGCAGCCAAAGAACACGTCCCCCACCGTTGCCCCATCAATCTTCCCGTTGCACCTCCTCCCTCACCCGCTGCGCTCACCTTACGCCCCTTCAAGTAAGCTAAATCTAGCCCCACTAAAGCCTATCTAGCCACTGGCGAAGCCAACCATTTGCCTTTCGTTTGAGTCCAATTCACCCGACGTTGGTCGGTTATGTTTTACTTGTCAAAACAGCTATTTTGATTGGTTGAAGTTAATTATAATAGCAGTCTGCAAATTTCCATAACGTCACTTGTTTACTGTGAATTTAACAGTAAGCAGAATTTGTTAACTTTCTTGAGCTTTTGTATTTTTGAAAACACCCACACACTCTATTTTCAAGCGTAGAGTTTACAGTTGTGCTTTTATTGGGTGCGCTAACTCTGGTAAGAAACATCTTTCCGATAGAGCAACTCTACACAGCAGGAACAATAATGGAATTGGAGAGAAAAAACGTACCATCTTTCCTCAACAGTTTTCTAACCTCATTAGAGTTAGCTTAGGCTCTGAAAGATTTTGAATACTAAAATCACAATTTTTCCTCAAAAAGGAAATTAGAAACGAAATTTTTTCTCAAGAAGGTCCGTTCAAACAACGATTCCTTTTTCAAGGACTTTTCGATGTTTTATCAGTTTTGATCCTTCGAACTAAAGTTACTGCTGACACAAAAGACACTCATACATTTAGTAGTTAGACGATCAAACAAGAAACTGAAAAGCAAGCAAGTAGAGATTTTTCCATCAAGACGTTTCCGGTTCGCACATCATACAATTAAATTAGTTTTATAAAAGATCATATAAGATTCTTAGTAATCATTTTAGTTCATATATTATGTGCATAATTGCTCATTGGTTATAAAAAAACTTATGAAAACCATACAAAAAGTTGAAAAGTTGTATAATGATCCTATTTCGTGGAATTTCGATAGAACGAATGAACATAAAATCGTTTGAGTCAATACACGACTAATAAAACATTTACTGGTGTCATAAATTCATAATGTAGTCAGATGATAAAAACGTATATTTTATCCCATGCTCAGTCCTTTTTTGACTCTAGGTGCGCTAAAACCTTAATATGCAATTGTGTGGCCATTTAGAAATAGATTTTGAAAGTACATAAAATGTATTGCATTTTGTTAATAAAAACCATTTTTAGTTATAAGCTTTTTTTCAGAAAACATCAAAATTTGAGTCATATAGATACACCTATTTGTTAGCACCAAGCTGCAAAAATATTACCTCAGTGTTTTGGGTGAATCTCAATTTGACGCCGGGGAATGACATCATTTAAAAACCTAATTGGCAGAAAAAGATATGTCTGCTGGTTCATACTGCGATCATAATTGATTTCTTGGTAATGGGGCAAGGATGGCTTCACGGTTATACGTTCACATCGTAATTCGAAATCAAGTACAGAAGTTATTAAAAGATATCTAATCCTCGTATCGAATCAAAGAATTTCATTCCGGGGCTGTAAAACAATTTTAGATGGTTTCGCCTATCATAGATTGAAATTTTAAAGATAATTGATCAACTCATTTGAATAGTCATTGAGATTCACTAGATTCACTAAAATTTTTTGATTGATTCCCAAACACAATTGTTTTTCTTATTATTGTTATTTACTGTTATTGTGGATTCTTAGCATCAATCGGAGTTTGAAATAAAATTGTGATGGTAACAATTGGATGGATAGAATTGTGAAACTGAGGCAACTTCTAATCAATAGAAAACTTAATTATGTAGCCGCAGGAAGGCAAAAATTCTTTGTCAAAGTTGAATTCTCGCTTATTTTTCATTCACTGATCGAAAAAATTAAAAAAGCTTACAACCGACAAATTTTTGCCTATTTTAACAACTCAGGGGGCCTTCTGAAACAAATTTTGGATCTTTTTCGTTTGTGCTCCCCAGTACGTTATGCGCCCCCAGTTACAGAGCACGTGACATTGCATTGTAAAAAATATGGCACGTGCGTCGGGGGGGGGGGGTGGTGCAAATAATATGCGACCAATAAGCTGGGGGGGCACAAACTGAAAAGATCCCAAATTTTAACAACATCAACAACAATATTATAAAATATTAACCTTTGAAAAGATTCTTTAACTAAAAAGATGGCTGAACATTTGGTTCGAGCATATATCTATGAAAAAATCTTTCATTTATTAAATGTTGAATTTTTACTCTATCTCTGTGTTTCACTTTGTAAATAAAGCCAATATCTCACTCGGTTTGTTCATAATAATTTACTCACGTGATATTTGTTCCATCTTCTCCTGAATTTGTGAACACTTCATCTCTCAACTCCACTATTTGGATGGCCTAAAAAAGTATCATTTGTCCCTCTCAACACATTTGTTTTTAGTACTCAGTTTACGCATTGATACAAAAATATTCATTTACACTTATTTCTTTGGTCGAGGTTTTGTCAAAACAAAAATATGCAAGAATTGCGGTGAATAGCGTTGAAAAAATTTTCATCGCAAAGCGGCCGCATCTTTTAACGATAAATGCGGTGAAAGCAGTGAATTCTTGTAAGACTCCCGATTCTTAGCGGTGACATTTTGTTCACCGCATTCACTGCATTCAACGCTAATAACCGCAATTCTTACATCTTTTCACCGCACTTACCGCATTTCTTTGATTTTTAGCAACTTTCATCGTTGACACCTCGATCGGGGTTTATGAAAAGTTTGCAAGTTTAAACTATAGCCCCCAAAAAATTTTCCAAAGCATGATGTAAGTGGGCCATTGGTACGTGAAATCAATCTACTGAAATAACAATTGAATTAATAACTATTCAAAATGGCCGTTGTTTCTTTGTCTCGGCCAGATGTTTAAGCGGAATATAGACATCAGCGGAATGGCAAATCAAACATTTATCTTTCATGGTGTCCAACAAACATCCAAATATGACTTTTACTTTTGCTGAGTTGCATATGAACCTATCTGGTTCAAGCCATATCTGATTCTGAAATTAGCTGATGGTGCTAACAGTCTCCGGTCACGAAAAAAATGTGGAGGATAACGAAGGATAACAACTTTGTGGGATGGAGTCTTCAACTGTGCTATTCATACGAGTACTTTGCTTTTTTGTTTTTTTTCTTTTTAATGTGTTCAATTAGAAGTGAACTGCAAATTGCGATTTCCCAGGTGGTAAGTTGCGCCACCTTTTAAACCGCGCTTTCACTTTGGCTTTCACTTGACTTTAGTATTTTCTTTGGTTTCTGGTGGTTTATGTTAATTACTTGTCTGGAGGATGGAGGCAGTGAGATTGGCTTGGAAGGAATCTATGGATGTGATTTTTGGTGGTGGAGTTTAGTTTAATGGGTTTTTGTTAAGTATTCGGCGAAAGAAAGAGGGAGCCAGAGAGGGAGAAAAACGGAGAGAAGAGGGGGGGAGAGAGAAAAGAAAGAAAGAAAGAAAGAAAGAAAGAAAGAAAGAAAGAAAGAAAGAAAGAAAGAAACAGGCACCCCAGTGGAACTACGGCAGCCGAAAAGCTGGTTGCTTTTCCTCCAAAGCAACCAGCTTGTGCACTGGCAGTACAAAAATTCGCCGTTGGTTTTGATGATAATAACGAAACGTAAAAATAGAATATTTTGAGAAAATGAAAAAGAGGAACCCTCAGTGCACACCGGCAACCAGTCCCCCCTTTCAGAGGAAGCGCAGTCGGCGTGTGCACTGAAAACACAGAGGCTTGTAGTTTATGCCTAATTGAGGCGGGTATTTTTGGCCTTGCGGGTATGAGTGATTGTTCCCAAGCGGGAACTGAGTGTGGGGCCAGTATCAAGGCCTCTGCATGATTCCCACGATCATGCCCAGCTACCCAACTACAACTGTGAAATCTCGTGTATCACACGAGTACCACAACTGGATGCAGTCTATGTAAAAGTACTTGTCGCTTAGGTGTATTCCAGACACGCTATGTTTCTACAGCTGAGGTGAATTCCATAAACGTGTACCTTCAATTGAGCTGCAGCCAGTTATGTATACCTGCGGTTCAAGTGAAGTACAGGTAAGCGTACCTGGGGCTGAGGTGCATTCCACCCGGGGCTGAGGTGTAGTACACCTGGGGTTGAGTTGTAGTGTACCTGAGGTTGAGGTATAGTCCCTTTAGGAGTAACCGTGGCTGAGGTGAAGTACAAGTACGCGTACAAAGGGCTGAAGTGCAGTCTACCTGGGCTCAAATACACTCCTAGTACGAGTACCTGTGGTTGAGGTGCAGTCCATAAACGAGTACACTTTAGGCTGAGGTGTAGTCAATGTATAAGCACCTGCGGCTGAATCTGAGTCCAGGTACGCCTGCCAAGGGCTGAATCCATCTGGAACTGAAGCGCAGTCCAATTATGAAAACATGCGGCTTAGCTGATGTCGATGTGCAAAAACTTGCGGCTGACATGCAGTCGGCGAAGTAGGCAAACCTACGGCCAACGAGCAGTCCATTTACGAGTACCTGTGGCTGAGCTGCACCCAATGTATGAGTACCTGCGGTTGAGGTGCGTTCCATCTATGAGTACTTGAGGCTGAGGTGCAGTTTCTTTACGAGTAATTGTGACTGAAGTACAGTTTATGTGTAGTCCATGTGCTTAGGTGAGTACCTGTGACTGAGCTTTGTTCAAACAAAGCTGACCGCAGACTGAAGTGCAATCCAGAGGATCTTACCTGCAGCTGAAGGACCGTCGGATGAACAAAGCCTTCAGCTGAGGAGCGCTCCGATCCGATGCGATCACGTTCTCATGATTATTAACTGTTTTGCTGATAATAAATGTTTCATGTTTGATTAAATTGTTAATCACGTACAGGTCGGAAAAAGTATAGCGCAATAATACGAAGTGACTGAGTAATAGACTAACAGATATTCCATATCTGATGACACTCAAGTACTGCAGATAAGTCAGTGGGATGGGGATGTTGTCAACATCTATGTAGAACCCACCAAACATCTAAACAAACAAACAACAAAAATAAACATAACCTAACAATATAAACAAAAGCCTATTATTCCATTACAAGATTCGTTGCCCCAGTTGAGAGGTCGACTTTACGAAAAGACTTATAAAGTCGACCTTGGGGGTATTTCCCTACCGTAAATACACGGTCGACCTCCTAGTAAGGTTCAACATAAGTCAACCTCTCAGCTTGGGTGATAAATCAAGTCAACTGTCTGTATATACACCCCTTAATCTTACATCTTTTTGGGAGTAGTTTGGTCTTACATCGTTTTATCCCCCCAGACAGTTACGCCCTTACTCTTTACATCAGTTTGGGGGTAATCAAGGGGGTAAACTTCGACTTGGGTAATATTCGAAGTGTGTTGTTGTTTTGTTGTTGTTTATGTTGTTTACTTACTAGCATTAGTACATAGGTGGTGGTGACAGAGAGAATGGCGACTGGGATGACATTGAAAGTGGCAGACACAGCCAGTCCTGCCGAACAACTGGACACTGCCACCAGACATGCAGTCAACATGTACAACAGGAAACTGTCCAACTCAGGTTTCAGACCTGTAATCACAAACAACTGACAGCGAACAAGATGAAGAGTTTACAAAACTGGAAAACAACACGATTGTCTTCCCCGGGCGCGACCGGATGTTTGTTTGGCAAGAACTGGCGAGATTCTCCCAAAAATTGGTTAT
Source organism: Convolutriloba macropyga (assembly GCF_964194025.1). Classification (NCBI taxonomy): domain Eukaryota; kingdom Metazoa; phylum Xenacoelomorpha; order Acoela; family Convolutidae; genus Convolutriloba; species Convolutriloba macropyga. The sequence continues at coordinate 16,539,206 of NC_134482.1, forward strand.
CTTGCAAAATCTTGTAAGACGTATGGTTATCCTGCAAGATTCGTTGCGGTCGAGCTTTGTTCTCATTGGTGCTTTTGAAGAACCATTTTTCATTTTTTGCGGAAAACTTCTGAGTAACAGTTGCGTGTTATTTCAGGGATAAATTAATCCATTTATAATTTCAATATCTCAATATTAATTTATAAAGACCAACCAACCTAAGCACAACCAGCTAAGCATAAACCGTGATTGTTCCATTGTAAAGTCACTGTTCAGAACTCGGAAATCATTTAAAATTATTCTTTTTTTTGAATTTTTGAAATTGCACAATTCAAAAGTTTTTTTTAAAAAAAAACTTCACTCCTCCAAAATAAATACATGTCTTCTACTTTTTCCCTTCATTTCCTTTTATAGATATTTTTTCACAATTATAAACGTTTGTGGGAAAACGTAGATTTCTGAACCATTTTAATTAATAGCTTTGCAAAAACGTTGCGATCAGAAAGGCCACTACAGTCGAGGACGTGCATGATAGAAATGATTCGTGCATACTGAAGTCTTTCAAGGAATGCTTCGGGACTAAAAAAAACTTACAGAAATACTTTTGAATACTCAGACCAAGGAGTCACTAAAATTTTAGTTCAAGTTCCAAAAGTCTACTTTTTTAAAATATAATTCTTTTTTTTGTACTTATAACTATTTGGAAGAATAGTTAAATCCGGGGGTGGCGTAGAATTGAAATTTCTAAACAAATAAATGAGTTTTTGCATAATCGCAGCGGAGCAGCATTAGGCTTTCAGTCTGCAGTGTATTAACAGTAGCCTGTTCTCAGCGGTCCTTTTTCAATTATGAAGCTCTCTTGAGAAAATTAAGGGCCAATACAGCAAACGCATTAACATATTTTAAAATGCTTTCATTTTACATCTGTAGTGTCGCAATTTCAGACGCAGCAGAGAGATTGATGACACACCTGTCGGCGACGTCTTAACAAATAGACGTACCAAAATGTAGAATTTTCAACGGATGTGATTGGTTGAGAAACATAAAATATTTAACATAAAATATCTACTTATAACCATCGTAGTTATTCTACAAAAATGTGGTGACATTGAAAGAAACCCAGGTCCATCAAATTTGGATAGAATAACAACAATTGAAAATTGGAGTTCCCCAAATTTTGGTATATGAATTGTAGAAGCCTCAATAATAAACATGAGCAATTGTCTCGTTTTTTGAAAAATCTTAATGAAACCTCATTACTAGTTGTTACCGAAACATGGATAAACGAAATAACTGACATTCCCGAGTTTTATCTGTGCAATAGCCATCACTTCATTCACCAACCAAGATCATCTTTAACTAATGTACAGAGAGGTGGAGGGGTAGGTATTTGGGTTCCCAAACAGTTTGAAGCAAAAATGAGAAATGATTTGAACACAATCAATAGAAGTTTTTTTGAGTCAAGGTGGATTGAAATTGGTAAGCCTTTAACACAAAAACTACTCATTAATGTAGCATACTGCCCCAATGTAAATCTTTCTAACTTTTTTCTGGATGAAATGACTGTAGAAATCTCAAATGTATATTCGTATACAGATAATCTCATTTTATTAGGAGATTACAATATAAACTTGTTAGGCACAAAAGGTAGACAGTCACTTGATATTTTCACAGCAAACAATGGGCTATGTTACGTTAATGAAACGGAGGCAACATGGACAAATGGTGAAAAATATTCGTTAATTGATCACTGCTTTATCTCGAAGAACCAAATTTTTGAAGCCAGTGTTCTAGAGTCGACTCTTGGAGTTGATCACTTCACAATAGTATATCAGTCATCATTAAAAATAGATCACAGTGATAAGAAAAGACAGTTTTTGATACGTTATACCAAGAAATATTCAAGATCAAATTTTAATCGTGACATTGCGCTGCAAGATTGGTCGCCTATGCACCAGATAAATGAGCCGAACGAAATGTTTTTAAAAGTTATTGAAGTTTTTGAAAGTATACTGAGTTGTCATGAACCCTTGAAGTTGGTAGACAGTAGTACCAAAAAACAACAAAAGCAATGGTTGACAAAAGAATTACGTGGTCTCATAAATGAAAAACACCGTCTCTTTAATGCGTGGAAGAAAAACCCAAAATCAGAGATTTATAACATTTACAAATCTTTACGCAATTCGGTGAGTAGAAAACTGAAAAAAGCTGCAGATGATTACACAAAGACTTTTTTCCAGCAGCTACCAACTTCAGGAGAACAATGTAAATTCATCAAAAACAGGATCAATTCCAACAGCCAAATAGAAAAAATTGACAATTTAAAGGAAAATAGTCATTTTGTTGAGGATGACAGAGAGACTATCAATGTTCTTAATAATTGTTTTGCGAGACTAGGATTATACAAAGGCAAAGACGTTGCTCCAAATTGTTCTTCCCTAACATTTGATGGACCGGAATTTAGCTTCCGACCAGTCACCAGAAAAGAATTGTATAATGTTATTGATAATCTACCTAAGCATAAATCTCCCGGACCGGGCTATGTACCAGCATGGGCGCTAAAAGATAGTAAACTGTCTATTGGAACTCATTTACAATTTGTCGTCAAGGAATGTATAAACAAAAACACGTTTCCTTATATTTTGAAAACAGCGCATGTTACACCTGTCTATAAGAAGTGAGATCGACTAGAGCCAGAAAACTATCGACCCATATCAGTCACACCAACTCTAGCAAAAATTTTTGAGCGAATACTACTTGAACAACTAACTCACCATCTAACTCTTAATGGTCTGATTAACAAGAATCAATTCGGCTTTCAAAAGCAAAAGTCCTGTCTCGATACTATCATTTCATTAACTGAAAAGATAAACCAATGCGTTGACGAAAGGAAACTGTTGTCACACTCTTTTTAGACTTAGCAAAGGCTTTCAACTCAATATCTATAGATGTTTTTATGAACAAAATGAAAAGGTATGGAATTGGAGAAATTGCAAGAATCTTATTAAACTCTTTCCTTTGTGACAGAAAACAGTTTGTAAAAAATCGGATAGCAAAATCAGATTGGGTTGTCATAAATCACGGTGTTCCTCAGGGAACTGCCTTAGGGCCTCTAATTTTTATACTTTATGTCAACGATTTCAGTGAAGCTGTATCAACGAATTGTGATGTATTACAGTTTGCCGATGATACAGCAATTCTATGTCATGCACAGAATGAAGCAATTTTACAGTTAATAGCTGAAGATACATTCAACAAGACAGATCAATATATGAAACAAAACAGGTTAACTTTGAATGAGAAAAAAACGGAGTTAATGGTGTTCAGGAATGAAAAATTGCCGATCATTGAAACTGTCGATTTCAAGGGACACCGATTGGAAACATCTGAAAAATGTAGATATTTAGGTGTAATAATTGATAGGGAACTGACATACCAAAATCAACTAAATAAGGTTATCAGTAAAATGGCTTCAGCAATCAGATCATTATATTTGGTTCGTTATCAGGTACCGCTAAAAACAAGAATAAATCTTTTTAAATCACTAGTTTTGTCTCATTTAGATTTTAGCGCAATTTTTTTTCAAAATTTACCATCTTACTCTATTGACAGAATTAACAAACACATAAACTGGGGGAAAAAAGTTTGCTTTATGAAAACCAAATACGATACTGCCAGAGATCTACTTCTGGAGACTAAAATTCTTCCAGCAGAGCTCCAAATAACACGGGTGTCTTTAAATAGATTTTTCAATATTCTCCAACAAACAAGAAATCGCTCTAATAAACATTTCAGATTTTTAGAAAACGTGTCTATTATTGTAAACAAACGAACCCATAACCTTTTCTTAGAACAAAAATGTAAGTCAAAATGGAGTAATGGTTCAATTGTTCGTAACTTTATTCGAAAATGGAACACACTTCCAATTACAATTAGAAAAGAAACGTCGAAGACCAAATTTAAACAAAAAGTTACAGCGGAAATGCTTAAACGACACGAAAGAGTTCCAATAGACAGAAGTGGTGCAGGATTTAAACATATTTTTTATTAGATTATTTTACGAAAACCGAACCTTAGTTTGTTATAAATTAGAAAAAAATAATGTTTGATTAATAAATTTCTAACATGTAACATTAACCAAGTGGTTAGTTTAATTTACATGTTTGCAGATTTAAAAAAATTTAAAACACAGTACTGTTATGCGTTCAATTGGACTAATTCTAGATGATAGTTTTTACTACATCGATCCCGTGGGATTTGAAATGAATCTATCACAACCGAAATAATTTTTCTCTTCCGGCTTATTGCAATTTATGTGCGATTTTACGTTTACATTCATATCCTATTTTAAAACATGGAGAACTTGCTGAGCAATCAGCCATTCAGAAATCAATATTCCTATTTTCTCAATTGTTTTTGATCAGCAACAAAATTTCTATACTTTGGTACGTCTGCCATTTTCACTACTGCCATACCTGTCATCCAGTATAGGAGTATCGCATATATAATGGTGGGAATGGTCCTGAGAGGAATGACATCCATTATGAACTTGGATAGGAAGTAGGAGGATATCCTGTAGAAACCATTTGCTGACTCGTGTCTGTAAACAACAAACAAACAAACAAACAAAAAATATTAGTCAACAATATCAATTGAGACAGGAAATTCATCTTTGATATTTACATAAGACTGTGACAATTAACTTGGGGTGCCTTTACTTTATTTTCAAATTCCTTTCTGTTGGCATAATACTCTTAACTTTTTAACGTAACTGAAAATTAATATCTCGTCAAAAGCGTATTTTACAAGCGTTGCTCAAGAACAGTCCAAAAGAGCTTACTGTTCAAAGTGAAAAGAGTGGAATCGTTTTTTCCAACGCTAGTTCAGCTTTTGTGGAAAAACTATTAAACTTTCAAAAAAAGGAATTAAAAGTAAACAATTTGATTAAAAAAAAACAGAGTAGCCGCGTTACAGAAGCGGGGTTTGAACGGGGGTCTGTAGAGCCTTAGTCTCATGCTCGCTTGGACAAAAAGTTCTTCACCAATTCATTCGGCCAGAGTGATCATGGTAGACGTTATCGAGTTATTATTTTTAACCGGCAGACTCCTTTTGATATTTTTCACATTTAAAATTATACCTCTTTAACTAATTATTTACTACTCGGTGTTTATCTAATCGGCATTTAAAAATGATCAGATTAATAAAATATCATTTTTCAATAAAGCCAATTAATTATCACACGGCGGATATTGTATTACCAACCAGAATATACGCAACTACTTGGCAAGCCAAAATATTGTTGATTCAAGAGGGTGATAAAACCCACTTTGCATTGAAATTGAAGCCACAGATCCAGAATTTGAACTTTTGTTCCGTTGGTTTGTTTATCAATCCGAGCAGTGATATGATAGCATCTGGAACCTTACTATGGGGACCAGAAAACTGTCGTAGAGTTTTCGTCGACGGATCTCTTTTTTCAAGCTACGGCTCACATTAAGCTCTTCTTGCTTAAATCAAGATCGTGACCGGATTTATGGGTAAACTTCTGTAATAATCACATTCGTTTATAAAAAATATCATTCGAAAAACGGAAAAATTGTTCCTAAATAAAACATTGTTATATGTTATTTTGACTTAAATCAGGGAATCACTGCTAGAGAGCGTTAATGGACACAATCATTTCGCTTCACTAGACAAAAGTCATCCTCAGACTCTATCAAATTTGGCTGGGCTGCTACAGATCACACAATACGAGATCTCTTTATGTATGCCAGTCAAACTTGACAAAAGATATAACAAATCGAAGGCAAAGATATATCCCTAAGACCTGTCTGTGCTATAAGTCTCAATTTAAAACTGTTGGGGGGCTGAAAAGTTCAATTAATTAAATAGATAGTTTAAATAAACAAGCTTACACTGAGTAGTATTTAACCGGGTTGAGCTGTTACTTGATTGTGTTGTTGTTAAGTGAGTGCGTCGTTGAAACTTCTTCAAGTCGGGTTCTGTTTGAAAGTTAGAAAATGTTCTTCTAAGTAAGAAGTCTTTTATATAATTTCTTCTCTGTTTGAATTTTGAAATTTAGTTTGTAGGAAAAATGAAGCAGTTGTCTGCTGCTGGTCGTTGGCTCTGTTATTTGTCTCTTTAATTTTATTCCGTCCCACTTCGCTGAGAGAAACAATTAATTCCTCTCAGCTCCGTTTGGGCCGTTAGGGAGCGAATCACAAACTCACGTTCATAGTGCAGCTGTCATATTGCAACTGTCAAAAGCAGAAGTAATTTAAATCAAAAGAAACTGTGGTTTTACAGGCCGCCTACGTTCAACAACGTACATTTTCTGTCCTGGATATAAGCGTGGAGATCCAGGCCTAAAGTTGTGTCATTTAAATAAGTCGAACTGAGTTGTTTAAATACTTGTGTACTGGTAGTCTTAATAAGCGTTAGTTTGTTTAGCGCGCGGCGAAAGAATGGTTAATTAGCGCCTAAATACGTTCGCTCTAATGCGGGATTAATTATCCGTTCATTTGTAACGGCTCTCGTAATAATACAGCTCACCCCGATTTTAAGATAGAAAAGAAAATGACTAAAAGAAAAAAATATACGGCATCGTATATGATTTTATTGCGCTTGGGACATATGAATGAGTTACTACAAGTTCAGACAGTTTATAAAATTAATCGCAAAGGGCGATAATGGTATGCTATAAAATTAATCGCAAAGGGCGATAATGTTGTGCTATATTAGTTAAAAAATTCTGGAGGCAAAATGACTGGGCTTGGCATCGGACTGTTACCATCGTCTTCGATCAAAAGAACCTCTTGTATATCGTCCTCAGTTGGTTCGTCCTTATCCATTGACTGTCGCTTTTTGTGCTTTTTAACCCTCCTTTTGAGCTCGGAAATTTTGGTTTTTTGTTCATCGTTTTCCTTCATTAATTGTGTTATTTTCTTTCCTAGCTCCAGATTCTTTTCTCCAAGTTTTTTGTTGGCGTTTGTTATTTCTAGATGTTTCAAGGAGAACGTTTTAGCAAAGTTTGCGCGTTTGATTTGCTGGTTTTTTGGAGTTGATGGGCAACGACATATTGGCGCCGCCAATAGTCGTTAGGTAGTTGCTTCTCCTCAGGTGGTTTCTGTGATTCCATTTTAAGTTGTTCAAATTTCAGTTGCAATTCTTGCAACTCTGTTTCCTTTTGAAATTGTTCCTGCCTGAATGTGGTGTTTTCCTCTATTAAACTATTGGTGTTGATATTTGATAGTTCTGGCATCTCGACAGGAAAAGCGGAAATGGCATCGTAGGGGACTTCAATATATGCGTCGAGCATGTTATTCCTAAGGGTATAAATGCCCTTCTTAGGGTCGCGATTTTTGATTCTCCATTTGTTGTTTTCTGCGGGAAGCGAGAAGGTTTTCAGAACTGGAAGCTTTTCGCTGTTGACTAGTATCTGTTGATGTCTATTTGACTGGATGATGTTTATTTTATTAGCAACCTCAAATTTGTTGTAGTTTGGTTTCAGGAAATAGAGGAGGGTGTTAACGTATCTCGGGTTTTCTTTATTCATGTTCTTCTCTCGCGGTTTCTGCAATTTCAAACATTCTGAGGGTATTTTCCTGATAGCGTCGGGAACGAGATCTTCAATGTTGTTCATCTTAATAATTTTGTTTTTGTGATTGCTAATTTGTTGGGTTGGGAATTGTCTCTTTCTGCTAACTTGCCAGTTGTTTTCGGGATCATATTGACTGGAAGTTGATGGAGATGCAACAGTTGTAGTAACTTGTTGTGTGTTCTGAGGTTTAAATGGAGGCTTTGTGAAAATAGGAGGCTGAGAAGAATGGGTTTGTGTTTGTTCTTGTTGTGTTGTCACTTGTTGATGTTGACTGGGGATTACTACGCTTGCGAGTGTGGGTCTGGTAGTCATTCTGAGTGTTTCCTTGTGGATGATCTAAAATGTTTTGATTTTGGTTAGCCTGTGTCATCAATATCACACATTATGGCTTCTTTTCAAGTTTGCAATTGTATTGCTAACATAAAAAAGTATTCTATTGTAAAAAATGTTTTCGTAAGGTTTTGTTGCTAACTGCTTTACTTAAAAATTATAATGCTAAATGCATTTGTTATTAAAAATTGGTAGAAAAGTTTTTGTTTTGCTAAATGCAAAGTTAACTTTTATAAAGGGAGGGGGGCAATAATAATAAAATTTTTATACTTATGCCAGGCGGGCAGCCCTGGCACAAGTACGTCTTACTCCGCTGCCCGGAGGTGTGAGTCTTGGGGCGTGCGTCACACTAACACGGCTGCAACGACCCGTGCAGCTGGGGAGACAACCTTGCTGAATTGAAAGAAAGAAATTTTCCGGGTCATTCTTGGAATTTTCAGTTATCGTGTTAGTGTTCTGAATTATTTAGGTTCAAAAGCCAGGGGGGCAGGCTGGAGAAAGCTGAGGTAACCCCTTCCCGAGGAAAAGTTAAGAGAGAGAGAGAGAGAGAGAAAAAGATCGTTTGTACTTGAGTTGTTTTTGATTTATTAGACAACGTCGTCTAAAAAAATTTTTTGCAAATGGGACATCTTGTCAGCTTATTTATGCACACCCGACAGAATCGGTGTTTGTCATGTTGGGAAAAATGTGGGTGTTTTGTTACTCCTAATTCTGTTTTCATTTTTTTTGCATAAATTGCAATGAAAGTAGGATGTGATCAGGACGCGAAGACAAGCTCGAAGACAAATGGGACATTTAGGGTTTGGGTATCTTTTAAAAAGTGCCTTTCTGCAAGGAATACATACATAGTGAGGATTTTCTCTGGGAAATTGCTTATGTAGTTTTTCTACAGTAACGGTTTTTCGTGAACATATGGGGCAGATAATGTCCGTATGGGGGTAGAACCAACGGAAACCGTCGAATAGGGATTGTGAAAGACCCATCGAGTGACTGTTCTCTTATTTTCCTTAGATAGAAACAGGAAAACCTTTGAGAAACTGCAGTAGGATGAGATTAATGAGGAACGATATGGCAAGCAAGGTAATTAGGATTAGGATAAATATTTTTGTGGATAGGCCTAGATTGGTCATTTTCACTGTCTGGAGAAAATTTGGCGAATTGTGGAAAGGAGGTAGTGATTAATAAAAAGGGATATTGCCAATGCGCATAAGAGAACAAATAGAAGAATAAACAATGTTATGGGTTGCATTTTGTCAATTCAATGAGTAGTGTAGAACTAGGGTGAAGGAGGTGACTTGCTTCTGGTAAAAACTGAGTTGAATTAGGGATATCGATTGGATTAAAAATAAAACTAGGGAAAGAAGTAAAATTTTGGATGTTCTTGGACGCATTTTAGGTTATGTGATTGTTTTTTTGCAACGAGGGCATAATTTATAATCTTCTACGCAAAATTTACAAAAGTTGACGGGCTCATGATCACTGTGATGAAACGTTTTTGCAACAGAATATTGAAATCTTGTTTCTTGCAAATATCACATTGAAACCAGTTAAAGATTGAAAAGATAACTCTAAATTTAGAGCATTTAGGACAAAAATCATAGCCCATATCTTTTATAACATATTGGTAACAGAGCAGACACATTACGTGGGGTAGTTCGTTAGGGGCGTTCTCGTGTAATTTCTTGAAAACAATTGTTTCACGTCTGCAGCATAAACCAATTAATGAGACCGGTTTGGATTCTATAGTATTGGTTTCTTTGTCAATTGTATTCATTTTTGAAAGATTGTTATTGGAAGAAATTATGGGACTGGCACGGTTGGAGGATTTGGTTGTCGATTATTTTGGGATTTTATTGTTTGGTCTATTACTAATATAATTATGAACATCAAAAAGTTGAAAGGAATACTTACAACTACGAGGAAAACGGTTAAAACGAAGGAGAAGGCTGCTGCAATAATCATAAGGGCCATTAATAAAAAATCAAGTAATCTGGGGGTACACATTTTGGATAGTTTGTGAACGTAGTTTTGAATTGAGGATTTTACCACGGGTTGTTTGGGTCAATTGTTTGTTTGCATAAAGGGCATTTAGTAGTTGTGAAAATCATACACTGCAAACAAACTGATTTTTTTGGGTGTAGGCTTTTGAAGTGGCTGTGGCAAGTGCATAACTTTTTGATTTCTTGACAAGAATCACACTGGAAATAATGGCAATGACTGATTGTATAAATGGGAGTTACGCAAATGGGGCATTTAGGTTGGTTCCAATATTTAAATAATTCATTTCTACAAGGAATGCAAGCAAAAGGGGGGGTTTGACCGTTTGGGTTTTTGTGCAATTTTTTAAATTGACGACAAGGGAGGTAACAAATAGGACATTCGATTTTTGGGGTTGAGTCAATTTGTGGTTGCTGAGATAATATTTCCAAAATGTTTCCCATTATATGGATAAATCAGAGAGATCTGGGTATGCGACTCCTAATCCATGGTGTTCAAGTTCGTTGGGGATAGTTACATTTAGATCTGCGATAGCAAAAAAGAAATTCCAGTGTTTCTCGTTTGGATAGATGTAATAATGATTAATGCTACCTGTGCTTAGGAACATAAAAGTTATTTTGATACATGCTTTATATTGTATAAAACAGATAGTAAACCATCTTTCTGCTTTAACAATTTTAACTTTTTCCTTACCAATGAACAAAATCATTTTATTTTTAACAATTTGGAATGAATTGAGGGAAAAGGGACAAATTGATTAGAAAAAAAAGAAATAATGAGCAGGGAAAAAAATTATTTTTTTCGGAGAGAAAGTTATGTGAAACAAATTACTTTACTGAAGAGCGCCCAAGTTGACTGGGAAGTGCTCTTCGATATCAATGAGTGCAAGAAAGAATTCCCAGTGCATCATTCCCATGGTGACTCGAGTAGAACCCTCACATCCACGCTCGTAGTCTGTATAGTGTATAATTATACAGGGTTTAATCTCTGCTGTGGGAGTTTTAATGAAAGATCTCTCGAGGGACTCTACTTTGACTAGGCGCTCACCAAAGTGGAACAGCATTATAGAAGATCTAAATTAAAAGGGATTTTAGAACCATTTAAAGCTTGGGATATATTTATAAAGAATGTCCAATAGGGGGAAGATGGTGTTAGGGTAATGGTTTCATCAGTCCAAGTGTTTAAATATTCAAAATGGAGTATTAGTTGTGGGATTACTCTGTTGCTTTTTGTCGTGACAAATGATTTTTCAAAAAATTGTACTTGTTTAAGGCAGTTTTGGTATGAGAATATCATTGCTGCTTTTAATTGTGAATAGTTTCCAACTCTTTAAGGATTGAATCGTTTTGGCTAGAATCAGTCTTTTGCATATCAAAATAAATATTGTGAGGTACACAGTTTGGATTTTCTAGAATAAATAGGAAGAATTTCCAATGAACTGAGAGAGGATTAATACTTATTAAACAAATTTTTTCACTTTAGATTTCTTTGAGCGTTACTAGCATAGTAGGTACAGGAGTTGGCTATGCATCAAAAGATCGTTGAATTTTTTGTAACTCTACAAATTTATTGTTAACTGCAAATATCATAGTTTAGAATGATACCTAAGCAATGTAGATTGGATGTTGTACTTGAAATACCAAGTTCTCTTTGAATGCTAGAAAAATGGTAAATTCGGCGAACTGAGGATGAGTAATGAAAATAGTTAAAAGTCTGTAAATATTTGTCATGGGTTTTTTTTGCGAAAGTCATTATATTTATAGCGGAAACATAGTATACGGCTAATAGCTCAAAATTTTGGTTTCCGATTCTGATTTGTAAGTTTCTATTAGTTAAATGAATCATGTTGCTGATCTAGCTCTTTTGGCAAACTATTAGGGTCGAATTGTGCTAAATACACGAATTAATTCCAACACAACGAATGAGGGGTTAAAATCACAGTATCGTTTTCCCAAGTGTCTCAAAACTCAAAATTTATAACAATTTGAGGGAAAATGTCTCCGTGTTGTTCTTCAAAGGTTTTCTTTATTTGATAAATTGTAACAAGTCTATCTTGAAACAAAAAGTACATCAATGGAAGCGTTTTAGTTGTTAATTAACTTAGTGTTCTTCATTTCAAAATTGGTATTAAAATAAATTTTTAAAAAAAGGATAAAAAAGAGTGTCAATTATTTCTAAAAACAGGATTATTGACAACGATTGATATTTATAGATAATATATCAATCGGATTCACTGTAGTAAAATCGGAGTAGGGGGAGAGTGCAGGCAATAGCTAGATGAACATAGTTGGGATTACATAATTGAAACTGGATTATAAGAAATAAAAAGAAAGAAAGAAATTCATACATGTCTCTCAATGTTGAACTTACAAGAGAATTCAAAATCTAGTAATATTTTTCTTCAGGTGCTTTGAAACAATTTCGTATTCGATTCCAATGTTTACAAAAGTAATTGTGTTATCAATCAGGGCTCCTAACAATGAGAAGTTTTGAAAATTTGAATGTGGTACATCCAGATCAATGATGTCACTGAAGTAGAAAGATGCAACTCTAATAGTTACAGTAGTTTTCAAGGCGGAAATACTTGATGATAATATTTGTCCGGTGTATTGTCCAAATCGAATGAATAAAGCGTTAGGCTGTTTTATGAATTTGGGCTGCATAACATAGCATCCTTGAGGTGTATCTAAACAAGATATTAACTAACTTACAGAGTCTAATACAAATAATTCTTATTATTTTTGAGACAAATTATTTTTTTTATAAAAAGCAAGATTTTTAGTCACAGCTTTAAGGAGGTGTCACCACACTTCGAATTATTGCATCATTTTGTGGTTGTGGTTGATGTGACGCCAGACTTGGGTATTCTGCTTTATTATTTTCTGTATGACAATGCTCATCAATTTTATTTTCTCTTGGTTGATCCTCAACGCATTTGTAAGTTTTTTCTATTGTGCTGTAAGGTTGATAATTACTAAGCGGTAAAAAGTGATTGTTGTTCTGTGGGGCCGACGGTTTGGTTTCGTTAGAGAATACCGGTGTAAAGAACGATAAGATACAAAGATTATATGTTGCTCCTAATAGAATTTTCCAAAAACCCATTGTTTTGTTGGATATTTTGTGGATTTCGAACGCTCTTATGATTGTTACGATTACATCAGTTAAGAATTTTATGCAAAAGAAACAAGCAAAATAAACTCCAATTTTTTCCAGATAAAAAGTGATGATTCCAAAAGTGCCTTTGAACTGGTCTGTAAAAAATGTAGGTGAAAGAAGAGAATCTAGATAAATTTGTCTGTTAATTCCCATTACTGACGCATAGATATCTTTTTGAGAATTTGTCTATGCTTCTTCCTTCTAGAACTTCTCTTGAAATTTTTGTCAAAACAGATTTTGAAGCTTCCGAATGCAAGATATTGTCCCAAAACGATTTAAGCTGATTTGGTGTGTAAATTCCGGCACGTTGCGATTCGTAACCGGTAAATTTTGGAATAGAACTAATAACTCTTGAAGAGAATATGTTTGGCGGTTGTAAAGGAACAGGTGCTGGCATCAAATGGTACTATGAGTTTTCATTATCAATATCTAATTGGTAGGCATTTTTATAGCCTCCAACACAATCTACTTCGTTTGCAGATGGGCAGGTTTGTCGAGTAATTGGGTCGACGAACATTGTCCTACCATCATAATGAATAGGAATTCTATCATAACACTGCTCAAGAACCTGAAGTGGTGAGTTTGGGTTTGGACAGTGGTACAGCCAACCTATGCTACCATCTGTGTCTAAGAACATCGAGCGGTTGCCGGTTAACATATATCCAGCTAAACGATTGTTTTGGATAGCCTGCATTAGTATCATTTGTTTTTGAGTTCGGTCAAGTTCGCATTGTTCTATGACCAAACCTTTCCATGCTTGTTTTTTTTGTTTGCATGTAACTATGATATATGACAAAATCCATTTTTACCGCAAGATTAAGATCATAGTCTAACTTCTCTTTGTCTAAGTGTTCCCATGCAACAAAACCTTTGTCGAATGTTCGGATCTGTTCATCTGAAGGCTTCCTATTAAACCCATTTACACTTAGGCTATTGTCAGGTTCAACACGAAGTTTATGAAAAAATTGTTGAGTTTTTTGTTTTATAAGGTTTGCCAGTCTTCATATTAAATCCGCCTTTATAAGAAACATATAAAGAATCTAAATTTGTTCTGTAAATAAATTCTGGTTTTCCACACACCTTTTCTTTTTCATCAATTACTCTAATTTTTATGTCCATTTCAGCAGGAGAATACGCTCCTGGTCCTTCATAGGGCGTCTCCGGTTTTTCATTACTCACTATGAAATACTGTACGTTACCAAGTTCGTTTTCATGTTTTAGCATTTTGGCGTTTTGTGAAAATCTTTTAGTAACTATACAATTTTCCGGTGCTTCCCAATTGTATGCAAAGGGGTCGAGTGATGTCGAATGACAACCTCCTTCTGAGAGGGCACAAGGAAGTTTTAGTCCTTGACTGTTATAGACAGTTCTGTCATTAAGATCAATATCGAGTACAGTTTCTTGCATCAGGGTTTCAAAAGAGAAAAAGAGAAGTGTTTAATTTGACCACGATTATCACAAGATGTTGATGAATCACCTTCAAGATCAACTCCCTGGTTTTTATAGGAGACAGTTTTTTTTCCATGTTTTATGTCAATTTCCATGTCATCATCGTCAAATTCGGTAACAGTAATTTTTCCAGTTTTATTAGCATTTAGGCATTTTTCGGGTGAAACAATAATATCGTATGTTATTATTGGAGCGTTGTGTACAATTGATGAATGGGAAAACATACCACAATTATAACGAATGAGCATTGCAGTGACTTTGCACATAAGAGCTTTAACAAAGTTCCGATAAGACCGTTGATAAAGTGTTACATGTGTATCAACCATCTGAATGTTTTCGGGTGAATTTTTGCAAGGAGAAACTTGTGTTAAAGCATACATTTTATTTTCTTTCATTTTAGAACAGTCATAATGAATGACCCTAAGTTTGTTAGATACGTCATTAATATCCTCAAAAGGAGGTCCAGTGGCGTTAATAACTATAGGAAGAGTACAAAAGTAGAAAAGACTTATAAGTAAATAAGAAAAATAGAGTTTTTCAAAACAAGGATATCTGTTCATCCTGTTCTTTTTTAGCGCTTCAAGTCGGGAATTAAGGCTATGAGTTGTAGTAATAGGCACTGCCAGTAAATGTTGACTGGATTTATTGCTACCTAAAACAAAGTTAAGTAACTCCGGCTTGATAGCGTGATGGCGGCTCGGCCGAGCGACTAGAAGTTCGCCTATTATTATTATTATTTTCTAAAGTTTGTAAATTATAAGATCCTTGTTCCGATGTATTAGGGCGGAGAGGACTTAAATTAGGGTCTAGAGGTATTCTAGAATTATGCTGTGGGCAAGGAGTTGAACTTCTTGTTCGACTACCGCCAGGCAACTGTGTTTGGACTGGAGGTGGGTTAACACGACCACCTGAACTTGCTTCGTTGAATCCAGAATCGAAATTGGTAGGAGTTCGGTCAGGGTCGAAGTTCTGCACAGGGGAGTCTCTTCGTATGAAATTCTCCACGGGGAAATTTTCGGTGTTAGTGGGGCTTTGGAAGGAGAATTTAGTCAAGGGACTGTTGAGTTTATTCATCTGACTTGTCATTAGATTATTATAAAATGTGTCACAATTATTTTTATCTATACCATATTCTAGGGTTAACTCTGGTATAGTTTCAGTAGCTGGGTAGTACTCGACTAGGTGATTTCTATGAGCGACCTTCCTGGTGGCCGGGTTGCTATCTAAAGTTAATTCATAGTTAACATTGGTTAGTTTTTTTCTACTGTATAAGGTCCTGATCTTATTTCATGTAGTTTTTTTGACTTTCCTAACTCAATTTGATGGTTTTCCATTAGAACTTTTTGTCCAACCTCAAGTGGCTTGCCTAATTTGTGTTTGTTTCTATGTTTATGTGCGCGGTTATTGTTTTCTAAGCTCTTTTTATAAGCGTTATTGTATATTTGTTTGAATTGGTTTTCTTGCATAAGCAACGAATTGTTAATAGTCGGTTTTAGAAGTTTGTCAATTTCGGTGTTTTTTGAAGTTAGCAAGGTATGCCTGTGAAGAGGCAGGTCTTTGCAAAACTCGGAAGAGCATGTGAGTTGTGAATTTCGTAGGAGTCCTAACTTAAGTGACAGAGGTATCTGTGGTTTTTGTCCGAACACAATTTCATAAGGTGAGATTCCAGTACTAGCATTTGGAACCGTGTTATGAGAAAAAGCAAATTTTGGTGCCAGTTCATCCCATTTACCTCGAGCTTGTTCTAGAAAAATTCGGAAATGTGCTCCTAGATGTTTGTTTTGGATCTCAACTTTACCATTAGTCCAAGGCGCATAAGCAGTTCGAGGTGCGGGTCTTATACCTAAATCATGAATGTAACTCGCAAAATCTTGGTTCATGAATGCCGAACCCTTATCATAAACAAGTTTTTGTGGTATTCCAGAAGACAAGATGAACTTTTCTAAAGCTTTTATGGTGTGTACTGCGACTGTGGAACGTACAGGGTATACTTGAATCAAACGCGAAAATGAATCGACAATAACTAAACAATGGTGTTTACCAATCGATGGAGGATTTAAAGGTCCTTTGTGATCAATATGGACCGTATGAAAGGGGAATGGGACTGTATCATTCCAATTTTCGAGAGGTGCTTCGTGGATTTCTCTCCGTTTTTTTTCATTTTTTTTGCATTCCAGGCAATCAGCAATTAGGTTTTCAATCCATTTATACATTCCGGGCCAATAGAAAAATCGTTTTACATTAGCAAGTGTTTTATCTAAACCTACATGATCTGACAGTTCACAATGAGCTAGCTGTAAAACTTTAAAGAACAATGACAGTGGTACACAAATTTTTAAGTATTCAATATCTGGTTCGTCTTTTTGTTGTTGAATACATAAGATGTTACCTACAAAACTCAGTTTCTCAAAGTCATTAATGTACGACATTATGGCTCTAGATTGTCGGAATTCAATTTGCTTTTCATCTTTGTTATTGTTTGTCCTTAATTGGCGAATTTGTTGTATCACTGGGTCTTTTAATTGTTCTTGACAAATTACCGATGTATTTAAATCAACTTCTTTAGAGAAGATTGTCAGTTTATCGATGAGTTCTCTTGCATCTTGTATTTTTGTATTTTCGGAAAGTTTTTTTGCTAATTCGGTTTTGTCTATATAAGTGCTATTTTTCACGAGAAAAACTTTATCGTATTCTAGAGGGAATCTGTACTCCGAGTCTGTGGTATTAGTTTGATCAATGTAGAGTTTGTCAAAACCTAATTCCGGTGACTGGATCTCATTGAACAATTCAAATTCCGAAATTGGGTCAAAATTTTGTTCGGTTGTCCCTTCATCAGGGTAGCAATCAATTTCTGTATAATGATCAGACGTTTCGTCTTCCTCCTGTTCTGATACAGGGGTTATTTCATGTTTGCGGTGACGCCTATAGTGGTTGATTGATTAACCATACGAGAAATCTTCCGAAATATTGTTTATTGAGCAAAGTCTGTTTTGATTATTGTCGTACTTTTGCTTTACCATTTTGTCACTTTTGAAAATGAATTTGTCGACACCCGTTATGCTTTGTTTTAGGATTGGAAAAAAATCATCTGCTGGTCCCTTTTCATAATCACGCAAAATGAAGTATTTTTCCTCGTCACCATGCTCGTCGTAAAAACTAATGTCTTTTGATATCTTTTTGTGTTTAAGTTGATACTTGTCCAGATCTTTAAGTTTTACATTGCGACTTAGGATGTCGGGAAAAGCTAAGTTTTTTCCTTCAGTCCAAATAATTTTCAAGTTCTGAAATTGAGATATTACTAACTGGTACCTGAAAAACCTGTGAGAGAGTTTTCCTCTTCTACCCCATAGATACATTAAAGGCTTATGGTCGGTGTACACATATACTGGATGGGGAGAACCAATTAGGTAATGCTCATAAGTTTGTAGTGCAGATATTACGCCGCAAAGTTCGCGTGCTGTGGTGCTCATTTTTTGTTCCTCTTTAGTGTAAATTCTAGAGTTAAAAGACACTATTCGTTTCCCTTCTGGAAATTCTTGAACGAGAATTGAGCCTACTTCTATAGAAGAAGCGTCTACATGCACGTGGAAAGGGTATTTAGTATCAGGTATTGCTAAGATACTATCTTCGCTAATCCTGTTTTTAATGTCGTTAAACAGTTTTTCGTGTTCTGTTGTCCAGACAAATTTAGTTTCTGTGCGGGTTAGGTCATAAAATGGTTTGCAGTCAACATGCAAATTTTTGATCTACATGCTGTAGAATCCTACGCAACCTAGAACTCTCATGACATCACGTTTGTTTTCAGTCGACTTAAGTGCTTTTAAATCTGCAACTCGCTTCTTGACTGGTTGTATCCCATCTTTACCTACTACATGTCCCAAGAACTGTACCTTCCTAAGGAAAAATTTGGTCTTTTCAGGTTGAGCTTTCAACCCTGATTTCCTTAAAAGTTCATGGTACTTGTCAATTATTTCAAACATTTCGGTTTCATCTTGCGCTTGCATGATGGTGTCATCAATGTAGCTTGTTTTTTTCTAATTAATGGTGCAAAATGGATAGTCACTATACGACTGAAGAAATTAGGTAGACCGCATAGGCCGTAAAATCCGCGTTCGAATGTGTTATGCTTTGGACCAATTACAAAACTTACCAGCTGTTTGGTTTCCTCAGTTAGAGGGACTTGGTTATAGGCTGAACAAAGATCACTGGTTGTGAAGAAATTACCTTTTAATCTAGTTAATAGATTTCCGATTGGTTCGAGTGGCCATGAATATCGACTAATGTCTGTTATTGTATTCAGATATCGGGCATCTATAACCAGTTTTACTGTGTTCCCCTTGGGTACGATTATGATTGGATTAATAAATTCTGATCCCATTTCTTTACCATTACCCATTTCCCGGATTATACCTGTTTTACACAGTTGTTCCAAAAGGTTTTCTAGTTTTTCCTGATAATGTAATGGTACTTTGGATGGTTTTTGTTTTGTCAAAGTTGAATTAGGTAAAAGTTTAACATGAAACTTTTGTTTTATCTTTCCAACATCGTATTTGTGTTGAGAGTAAACGTCTTTATTTTTAGTTAAAGTCCTCAGTAACTTGTCTAAGTTTTCGTCATTGATATCAGCTTGACTAAAATCAAATTTTTTGAGAAACGCTTGATCGGTTTTGTCAAATTTGTTAAGTTTTTCTTTGGGAAGTTTAACGGGTCTGATGTTCTCATCAGTTGTTTCTAATTGTGGCTTAAGATCCTTGAGGTCGTCGCTAAAGTCTGTTTCTAATTCGTAGTTGTTGGTAAAATCTTGTTGCCTTTTTCGCTTTTCTGTTTTCTTTTGTTTTTCAGGAGTTTTGCTTGCAAGGAAATTTTGAATTTTTGAAATTTTTGGACCTTGTTTTTCACTAACATGGAATGTTTGATCCCAATTAGTGTCACTATTCATTAGGTGGTTTATGAATGCAACGTTGTCAACTACAGAAAATTCTGGGTCTTGTCTAATTTCAATGTCTTCTAAAGTGTGCCCAATAGGACCCTTTTGGATGACAACCTTGTTGTTTTGAGGATTGTTTAGCTTTATTGGTAATTCTTTTTCTTTTCTAAAACACTGAACGTTGTAAGTATAAATTCCTTGAGCTTGCAGTTCACTTCCAATTACGAAGGAGGTTTCCTTTCTGAAGATTTCATTCGGAGGTCTAATTGATATTACTCGAGTTGATTTTGGTGCTAATGGTAGTTGCTGGTCAAGAGTTACAATTTTGTAAGAGCTAATGTATGGATAGCTTTTCGTTTGGTATCTAGATAATGTGACGGCTACTTCAGGGTAAGTTTTTAAATCAATTTTTGGAGTGGTTAGGTCAATAGATTTTACTGTAGATTCAAGGAAATCCATTCCTAACAAATTCGGCTTGCAACCATCTTTGACTGAAACCCATGTGGTAACTTCCACTTGATACTTTCCTTCAATGTCGAAAGAAGTCTTGAAAGTAATTTGACCGAGAAGTTTTAGTTTCTCACCATTAACCGCTAGAGTATCATTTTTTGAAGCTTTCATCTCAATGTGTTGTAATTTACATAGTTCAAGATAAGTGTGGTAATTAATTATAGAGCTTGATGCTCCTGTGTCCAATAAAAACTGTGTTTCTAAGCCGTTATTTTTATTTTTGTCTCCGACGGATTGGTATAAATTAATATAAATATGTGAGTAACTTGCTTTGTTATCAGTAGTGTTTATGAACGGAGACCTGTCTAGTTTAAATACTCGTCGTTGTGATTCTCATTATTGTAATAGTCTCTGGAAGTTTCACTGGTAAAGTGAACTCGAGGGCTTCGCCCTTCACTGTTATCTCTTGAATGAGTATTATTGTTTTGTCTAGTAGGTGTCCTATCCCGGTCATGGTCTCTACTCCTATCACGATATCGATTATCTGATCTTGGAGGACCGTTGCTTTGTCTATCCCTACTATTTTGCCTATTGTTATCTCTGTAAGAGTTGTTTCGATGGTTATTGTCTCGTTCCTGTGATCGGTTATCGTAAGAAGATGATAGGTAATTGTTTGAAGAGTTTTATGGGTACGGTGATCGACGTCGGTAGTCTGATCTAGAGTTGTTTTGATAATTGGATTGATTTTGGTTATAACTATTTCTCTGTCTGTCCCTAGAATTTCGGTTGTCATAATTGTTTGATTTGTAATTTTGTTGACCTGGTGAATGGCTCCTACTATGTTTATAATTATCTGTGAACTTCTCTCGTTGTTGAGGTGGGTTTCGGTTTTCGTTTTTAAAGTCCTTGTACTTAAAGCAGAAAGCTATTGTGTGACCTGAACGTTTGCAAAACTTGCAGAATCTAGTCTGGTTTTTTTTGAATATGGGATTGTCTTTGTTGTATGTGGCGTTTTTTTAAAGATCTTTCATTAGATTTGCAATTTCTGTGAGTTGGTTTTTTAACCCTTCTATTTCTATTTTATTGTCGATACTACTTGAGGCAGTACCCGTGAATTCACTGCTAACAGAAAAACTTAAGTCTTTAGTTTCTACATGATCCTGTAATTGTTGCCAAGTTGTAGCTGGGTTTTCTATTAACCGCTGATGTGCCTTTTGCTTGAGTGCAGGTGGCGTTAATCCTCTTACAAAGTACTCCATACAGTTAGCGTTGCGCTGGTAGTTGTTAAAATCCGGATCTGGCCATCCTTTTTCAACTGTTTTTGTTATTCGGTGTGTATAGCTTTTTATCAATTCATCTGGTTGCCTTTTAATACTATCGACTTCAATTCTTTTCCTATACTTGTCTTTTGCATTAGTAAAACGGGCAATGAATTGATTTCTAACTTCGTTCCATGCTAAACCTGGTGCTAAGGTTTCAAACCATTTGGTTGCGGGCCCACGCAAAACCGAACCAAACAACGCTTTTTGTCTAGCGTCGTATGCTGCTTGCAAGCCAGCATCCGCAGGATCTCTTGTTCCTAGTGAGAATTGGATTTTTCTTTGTATTAAACTAAAGAATTCCTGGGCATCATCCGATGGATCTAAACCTGTAAATTTCTCTAACGCTATGTCGGGGTACGCAACGACGTTCGCTGCCATGTTTTATTTTAGTGTTAGAAAAGAATATTTTATACGAAAGTGTTATTAGTTTGGGTAATTAGTGTAGAAAATATTTTTGTTATAATAAAACGCTAATACTAAAGTAGAAATATGAACTGTTTGTTTTGTAATATGAAATTTATTTGTTTAGGACCGTTTAATGATTGTATTTTAAATTCAAAGTTTTTGCCGTTATCAGTGCTAAAAATTTCAACCCAAGAGTAAATATCGGTTTGCTCAACGGTAAAATTTAATAACCAAAGGATAAGTGCTTTCAGAGTGTTTAAATTCAACAGAGTATTGGTGAAATCTGTTTATTTTTGAAAATCTAATTTGTGTGACAAATTCTGTTTTTATAAGTAATTTAACTCTATCTGGTAAACTCGGATCGTCAGGAGAAACGTTGATGTATTTGGGTTTAATGATTTTTAAGACTTGTAAACCAGATGGGGAAATTTTATTTTGGTGGCTCATCCACACACAAGATGATAACGTTTACGCACTGTTCTGATTTCTTAGAGCACACAAAAGTTCATTAAAGTTTGGATTGGTCCACTTGTAAGTTATGTAGATTTCAGTCTCTGTTTCGCTAGAAGAGTGATGGTATATTCATAAAAAGTTTCTGTTCTGATCAGTTAAATAATATGAAACTTTGCCTATTTTGTTATGTACTTTAATACTTATATTTAAATCTTGAACGTTTACTTTAATATATGACATATAAATAACATAGAACAATTGTTTTTGTTGTTTTATTATTGTATTTTTGTATGAAATTACACAGAAGACAGTATAAAAACGTTTAGTACGGGATGTTTAGTACATCAGTAGTAGTATTTTTGTAGCTATTATTGTGTTTAAATATTGTTTCTAAAGTGCTTGAGTCTGTTAATGACCGTATTTTAACATGAGACAACAACTTTTCTATGATAATTTTGTGTACAAACTGGGTTAAGAAGGCTAGTTTACGCTCTTTTAATTAATTATTGGCTAAATTTTCTGCGGGAATCTCGATCACACTGTTTTTAGATTGTAACAAAGTTAGTAAATTCTGAAAATTAGGGTTCTCAGATGCATAAGTTATATTAAAATTAGCTGGGGAATTATGCTCAAACACGTAGAAAATAGCTACAAAGGTAATTCCGTCAGTAATAAACCGTGTTATTTTACCCCTTCTAGTGTTTTCTATTGCTGTTAGATTAAGATGTTCTACAATAACTATTCCAGTTTGGTCCATGCACTGTTTAAAACCTCTATTGGTGAAATTGTACTTCTGAAACCGGTCAAAATGGGGAAATTCTCATCAATTTATGTTATTTCCAGGCTACAAATCTGTGTTGGGGGATAATATAATGTAAAAATGACGCTAAATTGGCTGAATTTTGTGTAAAATTGATTAAAATTGGATAAAATTGATGTTGTTACAGCTTAAATCTGATTAGTTTCACTTAAATTTTAATAAAAATGATGTTAATTTTGTTAAATTCTGGTTAATATTTGAGAATTTAGGTCAAAATGTTGTTTATTTGGTTAAAATTTGATTAATATTACCCCACCCGGGTCAAGGAATTGAAAAAACAGAGTGAATATTCAACTAAGGAAGGCTTAAATTTAACCAAAATTGGGTTAGTTCATGTGAAAATGCAACAACGTGTGCTTAAATGTGTAGAAAATTAGATATAAATTACACTAAACACGTATTGGGGGGATGAATTTTGGTTAAATTTACGTTTAATTGTTTGAAAATGCTATATTTTGGTCAAAAATTCAGTAAAAATTAGACATATGTTAATCTAAAAATGATTTGGGGGGATGATTTCTGGTTAAAAATCGGCCATTTAGTGTGAAAATGCTAAAATTCTACTGTGAATTTGGTGAAAATCGGCTAAAGTTTAGTTTAATTAGGTGTTGGGGCGGTGAAATGTGGATAATTTTTGGTTATTTAGAGTGCATAAGCTGAAATTTAACCATAAAATTGGTCCAAATCGGGTCAGAAATAGTCTAAACAAGTTTTGGGGGGATAAAATCTGTATAAATTTCGATTATTTAGTGTAAAAATACTAAAATTTAAGCATAAATTTGGTCAAAATCGGGTTAGAAATAGACTAAACAAGTTATGGGGGGTTGAATTTTGTATAACTTTCAATTATTTAGAGTGAGAATACTAAAATTCAACCATAAATTTGGTAAAAATTGGGTTAAAATCAAATTAAATGTGTTTTGGGGGGATGAAATCTGGTTGAATTTCGGCTATTTAAAGTGTAAATACTAAAATTTGACCATCAATTTGATGAAAATTGGGTGAAAATTAGGCTAAATAGGTTTTGGGGGGATGGTTTTTGGTTAAATTTTGACTATAAAATGTGAAATTAATTCAATTGTTATATAAATAAACTAAAAATCGGACATAGATTACCCCCACCCGGGTCAGAACAATTTTACAAGAGCAAAGAATCAGTTGCCTGTTACTATTTTAATGTAAATTTACAGTATTTGGGCCGTAAATTTGATATAAATTACTCTATTTGTTTGTCTATTAGTGTGCTTTCACTTCTGTGGTAGTGGTTACTTTACTATTTTAATCCGATCGGATAGAAAAACAAAAATTCAGGCGTGATTATTTCCTCTGGGTGCACCAGTTATCAAATTTGGCTGGGCTGCTACAGATCACACAATACGGGATCTCTTTATGTATGCCAGTCAAACTTGACAAAAGATATAACAAATCGAAGGCAAAGATATATCCCTAAGACCTGTCTGTGCTATAAGTCTCAATTTAAAACTGTTGGGGGGCTGAAAAGTTCAATTAATTAAATAGATAGTTTAAATAAACAAGCTTACACTGAGTAGTATTTAACCGGGTTGAGCTGTTACTTGATTGTGTTGTTGTTAAGTGAGTGCGTCGTTGAAACTTCTTCAAGTCGGGTTCTGTTTGAAAGTTAGAAAATGTTCTTCTAAGTAAGAAGTCTTTTATATAATTTCTTCTCTGTTTGAATTTTGAAATTTAGTTTGTAGGAAAAATGAAGCAGTTGTCTGCTGCTGGTCGTTGGCTCTGTTATTTGTCTCTCTAATTTTATTCCGTCCCACTTCGCTGAGAGAAACAATTAATTCCTCTCAGCTCCGTTTGGGCCGATAGGGAGCGAATCACAAACTCACGTTCATAGTGCAGCTGTCATATTGCAACTGTCAAAAGCAGAAGTAATTTAAATCAAAAGAAACTGTGGTTTTACAGGCCGCCTACGTTCAACAACGTACATTTTCTGTCCTGGATATAAGCGAGGAGATCCAGGCCTAAAGTTGTGTCATTTAAATAAGTCGAACTGAGTTGTTTAAATACTTGTGTACTGGTAGTCTTAATAAGCGTTAGTTTGTTTAGCGCGCGGCGAAAGGATGGTTAATTAGCGCCTAAATACGTTCGCTCTAATGCGGGATTAATTATCCGTTCATTTGTAACGGCTCTCGTAATACTACAACTCTCATCTAAAATAAAACATATGCCAGAAAAATCAAAAGGGGGCACAAAATAAGCGTGTCTAAAGCTTTTTGTAACCAGAAAGCCTCCATCCAACAACCTTACTTGTGAAAAGACTCTCTCCGATCGACATTTTCAGCTCAAGTTATATAGCTAGAAGTTATCTAGCTAGTTCTAGCTCGAGTAGTATATAAGATATTTTTAGCTCTACTATAGCTCAAGTTTGATTAAAAAATCAAAGTATTAAAAATAACATAAGTTTTAATTTTTTTTTTACGGGTTCCATTTTTTATCTTAATAATAAAAAGCCAACCCAGAAACATACAGACAAAGAACAATAGCAGTTTATTTACTTTGCCTTGTATTCAGTTAAGTTATCTCATAATATTTTGTTTTAAAATGCAGCACCAGTGAACACCTACGCATGCGGCATAATGACCATCAAAACTGCTCAAAAAGCACGTCCGAAGCTGCTTTTGAAGTTAACGATTTTACGTATGAAAAGCTTTTGAAAAACATAGAAACTGGACCACAGAATCATCGAAATCTCTGCCAACTATTTACTGAGCACCATTTTTTATGAACGTATTATAAAAATGGAGGATTCAATTTGCTTGTGGAAACAAATTAACTTTGCTCAATATGCTTCAGTTGGAAACTTGAGTTAAAGTAATAATTATCGTTTTCGATGAATCGAAAATACAAATGGAGCAAGACCTGAGCTACAATTCTTGCAAATCAATAAACAAAAGACCCGGCGCTTTGGTTGACATAAATTACAGAAGTTTTTTTCTAAAGTTGATTGAACTTTAATAAAAAAAACACTTTTATCCCAATGTCAGTTGAATATTAGCGCAGCAATGGGAGTGTAAAAATAGTAGTGAATGAATAGAAATAACTGAAGTGAAAAAAAGAACTTCGTGACAAATTTAGATCAAAAAACTTAAAGTCTCTCGATGATTGGCCTGCATACTTAATTTTGTGAGAATAATGAAATTTCGTTTTTTGTAAAATCATATGATATTATGAAGTCATTCCATGAACTCACTGCACTTGCAACAAAAAAAACTTTCTTAAGTATTTTGTTTGACATTTGAGTCCAAAATGAATCTTTCTCGAGCGTTTGTTTTGTTGATGTTTGATTGTTGGTGGTATTTAATTGTTTTGGTGGTATTTGAAAAAAATATTTAAAAAAACACTTTCTATTTGAGAACTAGGACTTGTCATGTTGAAAACAACTAATCGACGTAAGCACATTGAGAACGCTGATTCAATATATAAGAATAAAATAACTATGGGGACTAGAAATGAGAAAAATAGAAACATCAATAAGACGGTTGTCATATTAATTTTACTCTCGCTCAGAGGATGAAAGAAGACAATTATTTTCGTTTATAGAGAGCAATTAATGACTTTTAACTTTCAAATGCAAGCAAAATACGAAACTATTTCAACAGACAAGAAGATGGAAGGCCGGGTTCTTTTTTGGAAAAAAAAAACATTTGTTAAGCGAATGAGAGGTGGCGAAATTGTCTCAGTTGACAAATGAATTGATTTAAAATTTTTATCTCTTAAAACAAATAAAGTAATAAAAAGTAAAAAAAATCAATACTTCATGCAAGTTATTGAAATCCTCGCGGAAAAAAAGAAAATCGTGAAATTTTTCCTCTAATGAAGTTCTGCAAGTAAAAATAATGATTTGATGCTACATATATTAGTCTACGATGCTTTCAGAGATGTCAAAAATTGTCTGAACAAAGCAATAAAGAGCTAAGCTAGCATAATTCTGGCATAAAATTTATAATTCTGGTACGAAATTTTGGGGTTTGCCTGTTTGATCTTGCTGACGTTGTCTGATCAACTAAATTAATCTTTTTGTTTATTTCATGCTTATTAGTGAAGCGCAATAGTGACAACAAGTTTCTTTTGTTTATGAAAAGTTTTTTGTCTTAGTCCGAGGTGAATTAGCCCCGAACTGTTATAAGATTTTGGCGCAAACTTGACTATGTTCCCAGATTATGTCATTAACTTCAATCTTTATCGTCCTGCCTGCCTCCTCCTGAATTTTGTTATGCACTAGTCCAGAAGACAAAGAAGAACGACGTATAAAATCGTCGGAATGTTTGGTCTGCGACGTTAGAAAGCTTCGATAAGTCCGGTTTTAAAGGTAAGAAATGTTTGGTTTGCTCGGTTTCCGAACGTAAGAAATCGTTTGTAGGTCTGATTTCGTAGTTCTGCTTTTAAACTTAAAAATTCTGTTTCTAAATATAATAATAATAATAATAATAATAATAATAATAATAATAATAATAATAATAATAATAATAATAATAATAATAATAATAATAATAATAATAATAATAATAATAATAATAATAATAATAATAATAATAATAATACTGAATTTAACTGAACTTGGTTGCACCAAGCTTAGTACGTCCCTAACGGGGCTTGAATTTGGTTTCCCTCAAACACTGTCCATCCATATGGGTACAATTTGTAATTAAAATTCTTCTTAGCTAAATCAAATCGATATTCTTTGACTTCTTTTTTGAATTTGTGAGGACTTGAATATGGGTTATAGTTGGGAAAATCACGCGCCAGTGACATCGAATTGTTGAAGTTTGTAACTCGTTGGAAAAAATTTGATCGGCAACGCTGGCGATCACATTCGTTTGAGTATAAAAATATTTTCTCGTTTGATCGTGTTTTCGGATGTCCATTCCTTATTTGCCAAAACTGCTCTGCCTCAAGTGGAAGTTTTCTTGTCAAAATTCTGTTCAAAACTACGAGATCCAAAAAGACAAGTTGATATGTGATCGGAAGTAAACTTACTGATCGAAGACAATCATTGTATTCTTTATCAGTAAAATGACTGTTTGATTGTATCCATTTTAAACTTTTTCTCTGAAGCCTTTCCATTTGCCTGACGATAGTTTTACTGGCATACCAAACATTTGATCCATAAAACAAGATTGATATAATGTAAGTTTTGACTAGGTTGCATTTAACTGACAATTTTGTTTCACTTGGAATTGTTCTCTTTAGATAAGCAAGCTTCTGATTGGCCTTTCGTAGAACAAAACTTAAATGATAGTCCCATGACAAATTTTCGGAAAAATATATGCCCAGGTCTTTGAAGTGTATTTCCTGTGGGATGTTTCTATGGCTGGGAAGACGCAAAATTTGCTTGTTTTGATTTTTACGTAAGGAAAATTGCACGTTTTTAAATTTATCGAAATTGAAGTTTAACCGATTCTCCTTGCTCCACACAATAGTATTTTCAATATCTTTTTCCAGCTGCATTTTATTGTCTACAGTGCTGACGATTTTTGTGTCATCCGCGTATAAAAAGCACTCATTGACAATTATTTCGGGTAGGTCATTTATATAAACGGAAAAAAGAAACACAGTGAAAATTGACCCTTGAGGCCCACCGCTGGTGATCGGTCGAAAGTCCGATTTTCCGCAAGATATTACAACTCTTTGTTGTCGATCTGTTAAATATGACGCAAAAAACCTCAAGAAAGCACTATCAAATCCCATTCGACATAATTTTACAAGTATGATGTTATAATTGATGGTGTCAAAGGCTTTTGCTATGTCTAGATACACTGTCATTGGCATTTTGTTGGCTTCAAGTAACTCATACAACCTGTTGCAGTAGACAAGTAATTGAGTGATGGTTGAACGATTTTTCCTAAAACCATGTTGCTCTACGCAAAGCTTTTGTTGCAGAAAGATTGAGAACTGTTTATACACCATACGCTCAAATAGTAGTGACAAGGAGCTAAGCATGGCAATCGGTCGGTAGTTTTTGATATCTAATAAAAACGAGAGATTTTGTTTACAATGTAGTCAATTGTTATAATAACTCTCTAACTCAGGAGTTTGAAAAGTACCAACAACTTCTTCGAAAAAAGATGCAAATTAATTTACTTTCTTATTTTGCTTATTTATGAAACTAGGTCATCAAATATGATTAGAATTTTAACTTCTAAAATTTTAACTTTTAAAATTTTAACTTCTAATTTAAAATTTTAAAAGACTTGATGAACATAGTCTTCATATGACCATGAGAATTCAAGTACATAAAATGATTTAATATGATTTCCGTTGGTTTGAAAATGAACGTACTGACAATTCCATACGTTTGAAACCAAACAAACTGATAAAGTTTTAAGGTTACAACCAAGCATACCGACATCTTCTTTCGTTTAAAAACGATTTCTGCTGTAGGATATAGTCGATGTCTGCATAAGGAACTTAAAGATTGTGAATGTCTTACAGGAAGAGAGATCTCTCGGTGACAAATATGGTGACAACAGCCACCCCTCCAAACATAGAATTAGCCACAGTGAAGAATGCCACACCCTGTCTGTTCTGGTAGCCACTTTGGGTTGAATAGTCGTCCCCTGTCCCGAAGAAGAACACCCCACCCACCAACCCAAACATGGTCGCTACAAGGACCTACCCAACAGAAAATGCACAGCTAAAGGAACTTGAAAAGATAACCCCGGGTCGAGTTTTTGTCGAACAAATAATGTAAGAATGGCGGTGAAAAAATATTTTTCAATGCAAAGAGCCCGCATCCGTTAGCCATGAAGATGAATGCGGTTTTTAGCGGTAAAATTTTTTTTTACTGTATTCAACTGAATTCTAACAGAAAAGAGTTTTGCGTACACGGGTTCGAACCTCTCACCTCCTGCATGTCTACAAATTTTTATGCCACTGCGGCAACTGTTACTTACTTGTTTCTATTTTTTATTTTTATTCTACTTTCTAATATATTTTTTGTGAATGTAAATCAGATTCAATAGACGCTATGCAAAACAAATGCGTTGAAAT
Organism: Convolutriloba macropyga; assembly: GCF_964194025.1. NCBI lineage: Eukaryota > Metazoa > Xenacoelomorpha > Acoela > Convolutidae > Convolutriloba > Convolutriloba macropyga. The sequence continues at coordinate 16,569,115 of NC_134482.1, forward strand.
TTTGTAAGATTTGCGGTCTTTAGCGGTAATTTTTTTTATTTTCACCTGTTAAGCGGTGAAAAAAATTTCACCACTACCAGCAGAAAGCGATGAAAACTAAAAATGTAACCGCTAAAAACTTCGAATCATACGAAAAATCACCGCAAAAAAATATACAGTAATTTACACCGGTAAAACGACGTAAGATATGTGGTTCAATAGGGTTAATTGTTTTCTCGCCGCTTTCACCGATGAAATTCCTTGTTCCGAATTAAATCCACTATTTTTGAAAAAAATTATTCGTGTATATACAACTGAGGACAGAAGAAAATCTCTTTTTTTTTCAGAGAAGCCGCATCAAACATTAGTATTTTTTAAAAATTTCGAAAGTCTTTTATCTGTCGGGTTTTATAAAAGGGACGGGTTTTATAGAAAGTTATCAAAACGGTTTTGAGGGGGACTTTTTTAAATCTGTTTTTGGATATCTCTGTTGGATGCTGTTGTGGGACAACATACAGATGTATTGATATTATTTTCCAGTAAAGAAGAATTTCACCGCAACAACACAGAACAAAAAAAATATTTTTAATGCTCATAGAGTAAAATTGTGAACTTTTTTCAACAATAAGTCCATCAAGCCCTTTTTTACACTTATTTTAAGAAGATTGAGTAGACTTCTTTGTTCTGATCACAGTATCCAGGAAAGGTAACTGATTAGACCGCCCGGGTTTATCATCAAAACTTAAACATGCTTACCATAGAATGCCATTTATGGCTTTTATGGAATAATCCTTACCATATGACGAACAAAGCTTTTTTTCCCATTTGAACAGAGGAGACTACTTGTACATTTATAAAAGTTATTTTTTAGCACCTTACTGTGTTGAAGCACCTCACACATTAGTTCAAAAACATTAAAAGTTATGGTGTCTTTCTTGCATGACCTTAAAATGGTACCATTGTGACCATAGAGTAATAATTTTATGGCTTTGATGGCTTGGAGAACATCTTTCGGCGAAGTCATAAAACAGTTATGGATTCAGCGTTAATTTTCAGTTCTATGGTTGAAGCGTAACCATAAGATGCCAACTTAAGGAAACATCGTTACCATAGTAAGATTATGACATGAAACTTTTTTATGGCAGTTATGGACCATAATACATTCATTTTATGGCAAAGCTGGAAAGTCAACCCGGAAGTACTTGCTCTGAAAAGGTTTTTGATCAGACTATCCAGACTCAAGGGTGTGCTCTGAGCAGACTTTCCAGACCGTATATAGCGCCGCAGGACTTTGTGGAAGGGTCGCGTTTTACACTCCTGTACGCAACCCAATTCGGTCTGGTCACAACTGGCTTTGGTAATAAGGTAAAAATGTTGATTTCAAAAAATGACAGGCCTCAATTTTAATGCCCTAGATGTATTTTAGGCAAAGAAAAAAAAGAAAGAAGGCTTACTTGTGAAACGACTTCTCCTGGGTTTCTCTTCGTGTTTCGGTAGAGTCTCTGGCAGATATAGAACACCTACAAAATATACACACACACGCAATCATACTTGATTTGTTAAAATGAATTTTGTCAGCCGGTTTTAGCCACCAAAAATACTCAGAAATTTTTTTAGAATTTAATAAATTGTAAGATTCTTGCAAGATTTTGAATAAAGGATAATAAATTTTCCATAGATATCATTTCTGTAACTTGTTTAGTAATCATTAATTTGCTTCACAAGTGTTTTCAAAAACAAAAGTACCCTGATTTTTTTGATATCTGATTGATATCTTGCAAGATTTTTGCAAGAATCTTGCAAGTTTTCAATCATTGCAAGATTCTTGCAAATTTTTAAATTTATTAGCACTGCCATTTTCTGCCAATTCACGGTTATAGAGTCATTTGAATGTGTTTAGAATTGTCTCCGCAAAATAGCCCCAATTCTGACTATAAACGAGACTTAAAATTACATTTTGAATTTCATGTTGATGCCCTCAATATGTTTACATTTAAATATTGCGAACTTTTAAGAGTTTTAACGTGCTTGCAAGACGATGTCCCGAAATATCAGACTTATTAATCGAATTACCGGGTCATTAACTTCTTCCTGCCTCCACTCCCCCCCCAGACGACGTTTTGTCGAGTCATAATTCGACGACCTCACCCCGGGATCTTGCAAGATGAGCGTTTGATTTCGGCTGGGGAAGCAGCTCAGACCTATACTTCTGTTTATACGTTTCGCTCAATTTAATCAGTCGGGCGAACAGCACTTGGTTGAGGTAAGGTTATTTTTTTTGTAGAGTTGTTCAAGATTTAGTAATTAATATATTCAGCTTATAATCCGAATCCGAACACTTTTCTAAACTCATAAACAATTCTCTCAAAACCTCCAAAAATATGAAATTAGTTAAAATGGCAGTAACTTCTCTGCATAATTTTAAAGATGCATAACGTTAATTTTGATGGGGGGGGGGGTGGTTACCTGGAGAAAGAAGTTTACAGGATAGTCGACTTCGAAACGACCCAGATTGAGTTTTCCGTCTGAGTCGAGATCCCTGGAATATGCTCTCTCCTTTGTCAAGTCATCCTGCAGCTTCTTGTTGTACTCTGATGTCTTGAATGCTCCTGCCAGATCGTAATTCTTATCGACTCCCTTGTCCAGATCTACCAGAGAACAATCACAATCATACAAAAGATACAACCGGTTCGATTATCAGTTGGACGATTTTCACTTTTCTAAAGCAAAAACAAATAAGAGACCTCATGCGAGACTGCACGTCTCAAAGTTGTCAAAGCTGTTTTTGTTCTGCATAGAAAGCTGTTTTGAAGCGTTCTTAACTTAGGACAGTTTTGTTTTTTTTTTTCAAAATTTTATTGAAAAAAAAGCTGGATGTTGCCAGAAAATAGCTGCAATGGCTTTGTGGACCACATCATTCTCAAGAAGCAAAAGAAAAAAAATGGGCCAAAGGAGAGAAATTTTATTTTTTTTACTAACTGATGAAATTTCGCAATATCAGTTATAAAAAATTGCATGATTTCGTTGTTGCTCATATTAGTTGTCCCCAAAAAACCTTCCATTAGAGTAGAATTTACTCAAATGAACAATTTCTTTCAATTAAAGTACGCAGAAATCAATTTGATGAACAGTGAAGTGTGAAGTTCTAGGCTTTTCAAAAACAAATATTGACCTTCTTATGTAACAAATATCTCACGCTTTTGGATTGCGCACTTTGACAATTCGATCTATTTTGCGATTGATTGAAGAAATTATCTCATGAAGTCAACCAAACACTAGTTGAGAAGAGCGGAGCTGAGTTGAAAAAGAACAAAGCTCGATCTCTCTCTCTCTCTCTCTCTCTCTCTCTCTCTCTCTTTCTTTCTCTCTCTCTCTCTCTCTCTCTCTCTCTCTCTTTCTCTTTCTTTCTCTTTCTTTCTCTTTCTCTTTCTTTCTCTTTCTTTCTCTTTCTCTTTCTCTTTCTTTCTTTTTCTCTTTCTCTTTCTTTTTCTTTCTCTTTTTCTTTCTCTTTCTCTTTCTTTTTCTCTTTCTCTTTCTCTTTCTCTTTTTTTCTCTTTCTATTTCTCTGTCTCTTTCTCTTTCTTTCTTTCTTTCTCTCCCTCTCTCGAGTGATTGTTTTCTGTTCGTCTCAAAACAAAGGGACCATTTGCAATCAATTCACATAATTGTTAGTCGAATTAAAAAATTAACTAACCTTGAACATTCTATATATATTTTTGAAGCGAAACGGGGAGAAAATTTTTTCTTAAAGAACAGTTTTTGTAATTTGAATATACAACACATAGAAGGTTTTTGTAGAGTTTTCGTTAAGAACCGATGTTTAATATTATAAAACTAACTCAATTGCAAAATTCGAATTTAAGGGTCCGATATTAAAGAGATTGTGAAAAGTAAGCAAAATTGTTTGTTCTCATTCCAATTGCTTACCTTTCCTATTTAACTGTTCGTGTTGGGCACCGAAAACGCAAATGTTGTTTGTTAATAGTCAAGTTAAATTGAGAAAAATTAACTGATAAGTTCAAGGAGTTTGTGTAGAGCTACCAAGAAAAACGTGGCCTTACTTTTGGGAAAAGTATTTGTAAGTTTGGGAAAAATATGACTCTCTAATTTCCTAAATATTTTTCCTGAATTGTAATTGTTTTTCAAGCTTAATTGATACAAAGCCTAACTATACCGACCAACTTAATTTGACCAAAAAACCATTGAGGAATTTGAAAGCCATTTGAATTGCCCAGACATTTGAATGTCAGTGGAAATAAGAGGAACAATGAACAGAATGAAAAACTGAAGAAAAGAGAAACAGATTGAAAACCTTAAAGTAAACTCAGAACAACTGTTTCAGTTTAGTTGTCAGTGCCCAGGGAAAAATGCAAAGCTAAATTTTTACTAAAAAATATTATATATTTGTTTCCTTTTAAACAATGCAAAGGTACACGATGTATTTAACATTTGTTGGGTTTTCCCCCTCCTCTAGATAACTGTTTTTTACAGCCATTTTGGGACCGGTTGCATGGGGCCACGTCCTTGCGGCATGAACGATGTGCAGGGTGGAGTTTGGAGAGGGGTTGTATTGAGGGCGGCTGATTTGGGAGAGGGGTGAACTGGGAGAGGTGATGGAGCTGTGGGGGTCACACTCTAAGAACTGCCCTTCACACCATGATTATACGTATTCCAAAACAGTTTCTGTGAATCTCACCCTTGGAGACTAGTGAACTAAAACGGCTCTAAGGGAATTTAATGCCCTCAGCTATCTGTTTATCCCGTTTTTGAGGACGAAAAGTTAAATGGGTCAGACAAAAAAATTGGTCAACCAAAAAATCGAATAAAAAGACGAACAAGGCTAATATAATTGCTTTAAACTTCGTTTGAGAGCAACTAATCAAGCGCCCATGAATAGTAATGGAGGGTAAAATTGATTTTAACGGTAAATTATAGGCAGATTTAAACCGATGTAACGATCAGTTGGGTCGTAAAACAAGAACCAAATGATTGCTGGAGGTACAATACTTTCAATTTTGAGACGGAATGTCTATTTTTGTTATTTTTGAGACATATTTTATTCCCCAGCTCAGTTTAAATTATTGGGCTTCGAATGGTGAGGTGAGGGAAAACTGCGTTGAAAATGCAGCACGCCAACCCCTTGCCGAGATGGAGGGCAAATCAAAGTCCTAAAATAAGTATAGCAGGATCACGTAACTTTTTTTAAAAGACGCACTTTGAAAATACCACATCTCTGAAAAGCCAGGTTCTAAAGTGCCAGATCTTCCTATATCGAAAACCACACTTCAAAACCTGTAAATTGTGTCTTTGAAGACTCAAGTGCGCTCCAAGAGCGCCCGAGGTATTGTGAGCAGATATTGATTTTAATTGTGTAAAACCTCTTAATATCACTGTTACTTTCATAAAAATTGATGTGTGTCGTAATATAATCAACTAATGAAAAGTCAACTCTAAGAGTACTGTCGATGAAAACGAAAACAAAAAAGGTAAGAACGTTTTGTTCAAAATGCCATTGGTGCAAGTTCCTGAATGAATAGATGAACTTAGAGAGCTTTTCATAAAAAGCGTCTTGACCCGCAGTTATTCAAAAGTGCTTGTGAAGGCGACCAGCAATTGATCTCAGCTGGACCCCTTGGATCTTATTAGCACCATTAGACTCTAGATGAGTGTCTGATAAGAACGCAGCTTTATTGTTGGCCCTTGGCGGAGCCAACATCTCTCAGTAAAAAAAATGCAAAAGTGAAATAAAAAAATGCACTCCGTTTGGTTTCTGATCAGACCAAATTGCGCTTTAAATCTTTTCTGATCAAAATAATATGAGATTGAATCCAACTCTGATCACACCATCCCATACAATAAAAACCTCTGATCAAAATCAGACCAATGTCCACTCGAACCAATTCCCAGACCCTGTAAAGTTGGTCTGGAAAAACACCGTGTGCGTTCGACTTGAGTCTGATCAGAGGTCAATTCCATCTGTCAACTCAACCTGGGTTGGTGGATCACGGTGTGCATTGTAAAATCTGGCATTAGAATCCGACACTGCAGAGATCTGTGGTTTTAACACATGACTGAATAAAAAAGAATCTGGATTTCTATCATATGCGTACCTGATCTGACACTGTATCCAGACTTGCTCCTTCTGTAACTGGCAGTGAGGTGGTGTTGTCCACTACTCAACTGGTACTGTCTGGTCTGTTCACTTATAGTCCTGCTTCTCTCCCTCTTCAGCATGAGAGTGTCCACAGTAACCCCTCCTCCCTCCCCTGATGACGTCATCCCCTCACACTCCATCATCGCATCGAGGAAGAAGTCTGGGGGGTTGTTGAAACTGTCACAGGGGAACCCTACACAAGTTAACAAAGAATTCTGACACACTTTGCGGAATTTGATTATCAATTTTAAAGGCGCGCCGAGGTTCGAACCCATGTACGGAGAGTTTTTTTTGTAAAAGTTCCGTTGAATGAGGTGAAAAAAATTTCGCCGCTAAAAACCGCAAATGTCAGCACTTTCACCGCATTCAGCGCCAAAAATGCGCGCGCTTTGCGGTTAAAACCTCGCGGCGGGCGTTTTTACAGACGTTGTTATAGAAGTGACTCAGGTTTAGAGACCGACTAATGAAAAGACTCAAAAAGACTCTGAGGGGGGGGGGGAGTGGGGGTGAAGTCAATGTTGACCAAAATTACGTGGTCGAGCACTCTGTTAAAACCGAGCAAAAGTATTTTTTATAGGAATTTTGGGTGGAGAATGTTATTTTCATAAGTACAAAAAGTCAGCACTTTCACCGCATTCAGCGCCAAAAATGCGCGCGCTTTGCGGTTAAAACCTCGCGGCGGGCGTTTTTACAGACGTTGTTATAGAAGTGACTCAGGTTTAGAGACCGACTAATGAAAAGACTCAAAAAGACTCTGAGGGGGGGGGGGGGGTGGGTGAAGTCAATATTGACCAAAATTACGTGGTCGAGCACTCTGTTAAAACCGAGCAAAAGTATTTTTTATTGGAATTTTGGGTGGAGAATGTTCTTTTCATAAGTCCAGTTCTAAGCCTGCGGAATTGGGCCAATGCAATTATTTGATTAATGTGATTGTGTGTGTTGGGTGTCATATATACCACATGATGCGAAAAAATCGAGTGCTCTATTGGCTGGTCCATGATATGCGGTATGTCCCTTTGAGATCAAATGCAGTTTGTCAAACAGTTTGAAGATGGAATATCTCGGCTGGTGGATTGAGAAAATCACTGTCCTCCCGTGAGATGCCAGACTACAACACACATAAAACTGAGTTCAAAAAGATTTTTCTGTTTTTATTGGTACGAGATACATTGAACAGCAATTGGAAATTATTATCAAGATTTGCCAATATTTTAGTCACGCGCTGTCAAGAAATTCTCTTGGTTTATAATAATAATAATAATAATAATAATAATAATAATAATAATAATAATAATAATAATAATAATAATAATAATAATAAATTGTTTTCAAGTAAGTTAGCATTGCTGTACAAACTAGGCCGCACAGAACCGCCACTTACTTGATAGGTCATCAAAAGGTCCGATGGTCCTCGTCAAGTGATGCCAGTAGCAGTACTAAGAGACTTTAAAAGACAGATTGTCAGATGCTTAAGATGCAAAGGATTTGAGATGATCAGCTCAATATATTAACGAAACTATTTGTTGATTATTGCTAATAAAATTGTCTCTAAAACTATACTGATAACGTTTCAATTCTTTTTTACTCAAGTTTTGTACATCTGAAATGAAATTGGGGTTAAATTTTAATATAAAGTTCAACAGCTTTCTTATTCTTACTCCTAACCGTTTAGGGCTAAGTCCACTCACGGCGTTTGTACTTTTCAACTGACGGGATGATGTTCTTTTTAACTCAACTGACTCTATTTTTTTCTCTGTTATAAGGAATTTTAGACTATTTATTTCGCATTCCGATCTAAGTATCTCTGTTAATTTTTTAAAAAGTTCAAAAATGTGCAAATCTTTGATCGAATGCATTTTATACTTTTCTCGATTTTGCAGTGTTGATTCCGTTTTTTTTCTTTTTTTAAACATGATTCTGGCAATTTGTTTTATTTTTGCTTCTAGAGGCTGAAGTGTTGTCTTGCTACTGGTTCCATAGACTAAAACACCATAATTTAGTATTGGTTGTACGTAAACTTTATATGTTACAAGAAACTGTGCAGTTGTCAAAATTGATCTCAACTTATAAAACAATCCAGAAAATTTGGACAGTTTTGCACATAGTTCGAGGATATGCCTATTAAAACTAAGTTTTTCATCAATATGTACTCCTAAGTATTTTAAAGACGTTTTTTGACTGATCGCATCATTCTGCAAAATTATCTCTTGTTGAGAAGATTTTCTGGTTGCGTTCAAATTCACAAGGTGCGTTTTTTCTAAATTGAGCGTCAGTTTGTTTCGCAAAAAATAGTCGGCGACAGATTCGATTAACTTCTCAAATTTTTCTGTACTTGAATACGCATTTTGCTTCAAAACAGCGTCGTCAGCAAACAAAAATGCAGTTGAGTCACCGCAGAAATCCTGAATATCATTTATATAAACTAGAAAGAGCAGTGGACCTAGCACCGAGCCCTGCGGCACTCCATATTCTATTGGTAAGAATTCCGACCTAAACTCAACCCATTTGACGCATTGTTGTCTGTCACTCAGATAGGATTTCAGTAATTTATGTACAGGTCCTCTCATTCCTATGTTTTCTAGCTTTTCCAGGAGCAAATTTTGTTCAATTGTATCAAACGCTTTCTTCAGATCTATGAAGACAGCCTTTACTTCTTTAAATCCATTTTCCCAGTCTTCTCTGATTCTTCTCCTCGAGGAAAGTAACTAGTGCATCAGTAGTCCCTCTTTTTTGTCGGAACCCAAATTGATTTTTATTAAGCAAATCGTATTTATTGAGGAATGTGGTAATCCGATCACAGAGTATTTTTTCTAGTATTTTTCCAATCGTTGGTAATAAACTAATTGGCCTGTAGTTCTGAGCTTCGGAAGCATTCTCTTATGTATTGGAATTACTACTGCTTTTTTCAAACATTTTGGGAAGGTTCCTTTTTCGAACCACTTATTGACTAAAAACGTCAATGTAGGAACTAGAGCATATTCTATTTTTTAGGTATAAAGTTATTGAGACCGTGACAATCAGTGCTGTATTTATTTTTCAATTTTTTAATGACTAGTGATATTTCGGCTTCATTTTTTGAGGTCAAAAACATGCTGTTTAAAACTCTTTTTTGTCTTCCACTTTTTCCAGGATCAATTAATTTATTCGATAAAATTTTTCCGATAGTTGTGAAGTAAATGTTAAAATCTTCAATCTGATTCTCTGACAACTCTTCTTGTTCTTTTCGTGTATTTCCACTCAATGTTTTCATTGTGTTAAAAAGCTGCTGGAGTTGTTTTTTGCGTTTTTGTGCAACATTTTCTGATAATAGATTTTTTTGCTCTCTTTTATTTTCTTTCTCATCTTATTCCTGATTTTATTGAATTTTTCCTTGTTTTTATTATTTTTTTGTCTCAAAAAGGTCTGGAAAAAGCTCTGTTTTTTTGCTGCTAAATTTTTTATGCTGTTGTGAATCCAATTTTGTTGCTGAGAAGGTTTTGATTTTTTCAATGGAATATAATTGTCAACTTCCTCAATGATAGCCTCTTGGAACTTTTGAAATGCAAGATCATAATCCAAAGCATAAAAGTGCGACATAAGTCTGCCTAATTTTTCTCTTATTTTAAAAACCATTTTTTCTAAAACTAAGTGGTTTTCAAGAACCGTCCAATCCCTGTAAACTTTGTTTTTCGGTTGTACAGGTTTTCCGACGTAGTCAGAGAACACGATTTGGACAGTATAGTGATCCGTTACAGCTGACTTGATGATTTCAGTTTCTACTTTCTTCGAGCAGTAAACTACGTCAATATTAGTTCTCGACTTTGCGCTTTCTCTAGTATACCCAGCGTTTCACATATTACTTAAGTTGTAATAACTCAAAATGCCTTTTAATTTTGTAAACTTGTTGTTTTTGCTACTATGGTCAATGTTAAAATCTCCGCAAACAATGTGCAATTGTTCCGGTTCCGGAGTCAGTTCTTCAAAAAAACATTTGAAAATTTTCCGATATTTCATTTATACTTGTATTCGGTTTGATATAGATCACTGTAAAAAATACTTTTGCCATTTTTTGTGTTGATTTTCACAGTTAAAATTTGAATACTGGTACTGCCAATTTTTTTAATAAATGTTTGTTTTAAATCCATCCTTACAAAGATCCCAACCCCTTCTCCTTAGAAGTATTACGGTTGCTTGTAGCAATCTCTTGATAGCCATCAAGGTTAATGCACTTTGTGTTAGATTGGTCCTTGAGCCATGTTTCCGTCAAACATATCGCTAAAGGCTGACTCTCCTGTTGTTTCATCAACACTTCAAACTTGTTCAAATTTTTGTAGATCGATCTGATGTTTTGCAAGATTATTTTGTTTGCACTCATTTTGAAATTTTTTCCTCCCTTTTCCTTTTTTTCTTTTTCTTTTTTTTCCTTGAACACATTACCAATTTTTAATTTCTATCAGGGTTTCAAATGAATTTTGGTCCAATATAATAAAATCTAATATTTACAATTTGGACAAGAGATAGAATAACAACAAAAAATATGAATGTTTGAAAGTGAATGTGAATGTGAATGTGAATGACCGCGGATATCGCAGGCCTTCACATAATTTAAAAAAAAACTGAGTTTATTTCTTTTCCTAACCTAATTTAAATTCAGAGTTGCGGATATCGCAAACTTTGACTCTATAATTCTAAAAAATCATTTTATTAAAAAAACCTAAAAATGCAAATCATCTAGGACATCTTTGTCTGTTTATCTTGATAAGATATTAACAAGATCTGATCAAGATTTACCCTGAAAGTTGATATTTCAAGTTCTTGGCAAGAGATGTCAAGATCATGAATGTCTTATCAAGGTGTATCAAGTTTCCATTCACTGGGAATACACAGAATCATTTATTTAAATCACCCATTCCAAAAATTTCATCGGGAATCGTGGTGGCCCCTGAATCTATTCCAGTCATCCTTCAAAGAAGGGAACACTTTAACTGGCCACTGCAGTCATTTAGTTAGTATTTTAAGCAAAAACGCAACTTTCAAGAACAAATTATTATATGATATTTATTGTTATGCGGCAATTGTTACTAGCAAATCAACATATGCGTTAACTTACATCAATCGTTTCTTTGGAAATGTTTAATCAAAACAACAATTGCCTTAAAGTTTCAAAGCTTTTGCAGTGACGCACAATTGATTAAAAAACTTTTTGTCTTTATCTTACGTGTAAAAAATAGCCAATTAGAATTTCAGTTTTTTTATTGCCAAGTAATGGGTCCTAATATTCCATAGTTAGGAACAGCCATAGTTTTTACCGCTTGCGCTACGCTGCATATTTCATGCGTCTATTACCCTATGTACCAACAATTTTTGTTTTCAAGACATTTTGGGTTTGCTATGTTTCATGTGTAGGGAGCGCTAAGACTTGTGTAAAGAACAAGCTTCTCTATGGTTGCACAGCGCTTCTCAAAACGCATTTACTACGTTAGGCTGAGTGCTTAAGGAGCGTCAAAACATGCGGTTATTAGGAGCCTAAAACATGGTGACACATCAAGCGAGCTAGAACTAATATAGAAGTAGATAATTGGAAAAACTTTAAAACAAAGAAGAATAAAAAGAAAAAAAGAGAAAGAAAAATAAGACAGACGGGACTGGATGAAAAATAGCATTTACCAATTCGATGGGCCAAGATCGTGCCCCTCAATTAACAGTAAGTTTCATCCCTTATGCTACCGATGCGTATTGGTCTTGTCTATTGCCCTTTCTACATCATCAATTTTTTTGGTCAATGGCTTCTTTGACTAGCTGGTTTTTAATATGGCAATGCGTAATGAGCGCAAAAATATGCAGACTAGGAGATTAAATATGGCGTTATAACGCGTCCCAAAACGCATTTATTACGCTAGGCTCCATTTTTAAGGACCGTTGAAACAGGTAAAAAAGAGCACTGTTAATCATTGCGTTAACACAAAAACCACAAAATATCGAAAAAAAAAACCAATTTCATGCTTCGGGGCAAACTATCTGCGCGATCGTACAGCCCAGTGATAAAAAGCGCCTGACTATCAACTTTTTGACCCCGGATCATATCCTATACATTTACTTTTTGTTATGACGTGTTGCAAGTCATCGACCTCTCTCGTCTGTTTGCTTAAGCATGCTGTTCAATGCGTTTCTTAAACATGCACCTCGAGAGACCCTTAAACATAAAAATGTTGGTGGTTAAACTTGCAAATATTTGATGCTTAAGCAACAGCTTTAGGAATTGTTTTTCGTTATTTGAGTATATCATTGAAAACACCAATTTTCATGAAAAGATTATATTATAGCGATATTGAGAGATTTGCTCATGTTCAAAACCATTCATTCATCAGACTATTTTGAATGCACTTCACTGTAATAAGAGGCGATTTTGAGCGCAGTTCAGTCTGATCATAGGTGTATTGGAGCGCACACTAGTCTGATCAGAGGAGAAGTCAGACTGTGTCAGTCTGATCAGATGTTGCTTTTGTCTGGGACGGTCTGATCGGAGGCCATTTTGGCCTAGACCTCAAACTGGGTAGGGTTTAAAAATTTATTATTTGCAATAGTTTGTAAATTAATATTGATTGAAGATCAACCACTCGAATGCCAGAGCTTTTGTCGGTTTCCTCAGTACTTACAAAAAAGATTGGTTTGTCAATTTTATAGATTTTATTATTGTTTGTTAAATTTGTTAGTGAAAAATTGACGTTTAACATTGTTTAATTTTTTTTTGGAGTAATTTAACAAAAATTTGCAAATCATAAATTGCCAAATGACTAGGAAGGCAGGCTAATGTGCACGTGATACCTTTTGAGATGGTTCATCACGTTGAATGCAGTGGTCGAATCGAGTCCAGTTGTGGGTTCATCCAGAAACAGGACACTGGGTTGTGTGAGTAACTCCACCCCAATGTTACATCTCTTCCTCTCCCCACCCGACACTCCTTTGATCAAATTGGTACCCACCTGTCAACACAAATAAACAATTTAAACTCATACATCTCATAAAAACTTCCCAATATGAGATATTGATTACTCAATTCAGTAAATTCTTCAATTGATTCAAACCCAGTCTGATGTGCCAGACCGAAAGTTGAAATTTCCAGACCACCCCAGACGTTGAGTGCGTATGACCAGACTTTCGTGCGTTCAACGTGCGTTCAAAAATCCCCAGGTCCAGACTATCATGCGTTCAAACTTGACTATGTCCAGACTTTTGTGCGTTCATTAGTGTTTCCAGGCGGCCGTGTAATTTTGAACGCACGACACCCCCTTGTGCGTTCATTTCGGTCTGGACATCGACTTTCGGTCTGGCACCTCAACCTAGGAATCCATCCAACTCCGTCACCCCCCCCCCCCCCCAAGAAAGTTAGAGCGGAGTGTATACTTACAAGAGTGTCCGCACACTTTTCCAGTCCCAGATCCAGTAACACTTGTTCAACTCTGATCTCTGTCTCCAGTCTCTGTTTCCCTCTGAAGTTAACCATAAATGGTTAAGTAACCATATATTAACCACATATGTTATTATATACTGTCAGACTTGGCAAATGTCAGGTCTAACTGGCGTCCGAAAAGTTGTCCTTTGTTTTCGATGAATGATTTAATTGAACTGTTCCCGGGTCTATTGTTCCCCCCCCCCCCGTGTTTTGTTGCCCCCCCCCCCCCATTACACTTTGATTATTGTTAAAAGCGTGTTGCTATGTAAAAATAGAGCGTGCGCCTGGATGATGTAAAAAATATATGTTTACTAAGCCCGGGGGGGGGGGGGGGTAGGGGTGGGACAGACTAGGTTAAAATTTTGTTTCAACCAAATCGTGACCCCATTTGTTGAGAATTATGCATATTAACAATAAAAGTTTTGCTTTTCACACCCCTAATTCAGCTTATTAGGCCTCTTGGAATATAGCTTCCTACTCCATTAAACGACGAATTGTTAAGTTACATAAATTAAAAACAGGTAAAACTGAATTAGGAATGAAAATAAAGCGCGCATTACTTTTACAAATTACTCGTAATCTTTTATGCTTTTCTTCAACAATGACACAATTTTAGCAGGAAGTAGTTTCGAACTACCAACCTCTGGGTTATGGGCGCAGCACGCTTCCGCTGCGCCATCCTGCATGCGTGTGTCTACCAGTTGAGCTTACATGTTGGAGTTTAAACCGACTATGTATGTCCTCTATTGTAATCAGACTACCATATTGCGTCAGATTGTGATTACTGTACCAACAATGGTCGAAAATTGTATTTTTCGTCAAATTTAGCAAGAGAATACAAGCTTTTGTCTATATGTAGCTGTATGGTAATTTGTTTTGACTAGTCGCATCGAAGTCAGAGCAGGATGGCGCAGCGGAAGCGTGCTGGGCCCATAACCCAGAGGTCGGTAGATCGAAACTACCTCCTGCTAATAGCTTTTATATTAGATTTGCAGCTATCATCAGAGGATATTCTAGAATTTTCTCTCAATGATAAACTTATTCATTGCAGCATCTTCTGAAACTTCATCGAAAAAGCAGAGCCTGTTTGTCAACCTTTGAAAAAATATTGCACGGGCGTCTGGGGGTGCATAATATGCACCCCCAGACGCCCGTGCAATATTAATATTTTTACATAATGATTTACTATGTAATGGCACGTGCTCTGTAACTGGGGGCGGATAAAGTACTGGGGGAGGTGGGGGGGGGGGGGGGGGGGGCAACGGAAAAGATCCAAAGAAACAATGAACATAAATGAGATGGAAGAGATGAGAATGTGACCTCAGTCTGAGTTTGGCACTGAACATCAAGTTCTCTTTCACAGTCAGAGTTCCCTTGACAACATCATCCTGCACCACGTAACATGAGATCAGTTTGAAGTCCTTCGGTAGAGTCTGTCCCTCCAGCAGAATGGAGCCAGAGAAGCCTTCTGGGTCTTTCCTCATCGCCAGCAGGTCCAGTAATCTGGAAGTAGAAACTTATATGCATGCCGTTCTGTAATGTGTTCAAGGAACTTGTTTTTTATGCACTTGATTGCACTGATTAAAAACTCGAAACCAAACTAAACTACTCTTATAATTTCACTGTTTAAAATTAAAGTTTCAGTTTTTAACTAAAACTAGTTCCAGCTTTATTATGTAAGGTTTTTGCGCTGAAATTTTCTGGAAAATCAGCGCATTTTAGCGCATTTCTTACATAATTTTTCTCGACCCAGTAGATAGTGATCTAAGAACGAATGACTGAGAAATGACTGATCATAGGATCGTGAACGTCTCAATCTTTTCAAGTGTTTTATTTGCAACGATGGATGAACAAGTTTAGTGAAGAATGAAAGTGTGATTGAAAGTGCGATGGTCTACTGACGTTGTCTTGCCACTCCCAGTTGGACCCATAATTGCATTAAGACCAGGTTTGAAGATACCACTAAACAAAAACAGATATCAAAAACAAATAAAAGAACCCGGACTCGAGTGTCATAGATTTTCAGTACTGAATCAATATATTTCAGTACTGAATTTAGTATATTCAGTATATAGTAAGTTGACGATTCAGTACTGAATCAGAGAGACCTAAGGGTCTTTTGTTAGCCAAGTGTGTGCAGTATAAATCTATAAAGCATTTTTCCCTGAAAATAGGATGAACATGATGTTTTGAGTTTTTCATAATATTCATAGAGTTTTCAGAAACAAAAATGAAACTTTCGAATTGAACTTAAAAATTTTGGTTGAGCATGCCCAAGATACTATTTTCAACCAAACAAGAATCCAAACTATATTATTCATTCCGTTCGTTAATTCTACTGAATATAACAATATACCTTGCTAATTGGAGATCACCAAAAAAATTGTACGGCGAATGAAAGCCACCGATTTTTAGTTACACCCTTTCAGCGAATTTCAGAGTAAAAAATGCGCTGAATACGCCGAAATTGTGAGACAGTGCTGAAACTTTACAATTAAAATCTAGGCGCGTTTCTTACAAAGTTTCAGCGCTGTTCAGCACATTTCAGCGCTTTATTATGTAAGGTTTTTGCTCTGAATTTTTCGAGCATTTCAGCGCATTTCCAGCATATAATTTTTAGAAAATTTCTCGACCCGGGAATCAAGTCCGCTAAATTAATTGAAGGTAATTATAGAAAAAGTTGCTGAATGTTTGTTTCCTGCACTCACTAGTAAAGTAAAATCCTAGCATATGTACCGATAAAAACGAATTTTTTAACACTCATGGGAGAGAGAGAGAGAGTGCAGAAAATGGGAGTCGGTCAAAACGAATAAATAATCTTACTTGACATTGCGCAGGATTTGCTTGTGTTCGGTTGACTTGAGCCAGCCATTGGACACTTTGACAGAGTAGTTCACGTCGTGGAAACTCAGACAGGTGTGGAATCCCTCAGCCGACTTCTGTCTCAGGAAGAAAGACCTCAACAGAACAAAAAAAATTTTGATGGTTTATAGTGCGAATAAAAAGTTTGTACTTTCTTCATCGTATCATAGTCATGTGACTATTTTTGCTTACTTAGTAGAACATGTCCTAGTCTGTTACCGACGGCAAGAGTGTTGTAAGACTACGCATCATCTTGCAAGATAGATGTCTGATATGCAAGAATCACCGTGCAAGATAAGCGACGAACTCTTGCAAGATTCTTAGCAGATAAGTACCGAAGTCTTGCAAAAATCTTGCAGGATAAAGTACCGAACTCTTGCAAAATCTTGCAAGATAATAAGTACCAAATTCTTGCAAAAATCTTGCAAGATAAGTACTGAAGTCTTGCAAGATCTTGCAAGATAAGCGCCATGTGCAAGAATCTTTCAAGATAAGCGTAGGAGTTAGACTAAGATTGTTTGAATGTGATGTTTAAAATAGAGATGTTTCTATACTATAACATACCTGGACAGTTCGACAGTGCTCCCTTTGGAAGTGACTCTCCTCCTTGTTATTTCCTTCTCCCTCTCTATCAACTGCTCAGTCACTGACTTACTCTGAGCAGAGGAGGCACCATTCTGATCAGAAGTGGAACAGAATGGATCAGTGAAAACACAGTCATTCTGATCAGTTGTTGCTCCTGTTTTTCCTATTGGTTCTCTTTCCTCTTCTTCCTCCTCCACCAAAACACGCTGAAAAAACACGTTCAGAAACCTCAGCTTTTGGATCAAGAGAAATAAAACACAGAGAAGGGTGAATCAAGATGGTACCATAATATTGCGATGGTACAGAATTACAGACAGAGAAATTCTCCTTGCTAACTAAAAGTGAGCTCAGAAACACTAGCATGTTTTTCCTCAATATTGTGATATGATAGGTGACCCATTTTAAAAAATCTGACGCAAAAATGAAAAGAACGGTTGATCTGATGAAATTTAATATATAGATGCCTGAATTTTATGCTAATTTTCATAAAACTAATGACGTTGACATTAACTGCTTCTAGGAAACTTTCACATAACGTATCTAAAACAAAGATCAACAGGATTTTTTTAATCGTGGTGATAAAATCTGTCTAACTTATTTTACTAGGATAATGTTCTTCTCAATATTAGATTCGGTCTTCCTCTATCAATTAATTAACCACCGGCGCATTTTTTCTCTTCCTGAGTGACTGACTTTCAGACCAATTTCATGACTTTCAGACCATTTTTAAGACTTTCAGAAAAATTTTTGTGAAAATTTTTGCAATTATTTGAGTTTATGCGCAAAGTTGGTATTCCTTTTGTTATCTTGTTCCATTATAGCAGTGATTGCCGGTCTCTGATAATGCCTATTTGAGCGTATTTGTTGTTTCAAATAAAACTGGTAGTGTCACCGACTTCAGTACTATTTTATCTCCAAAAAGTTCAGTGTTTTTTTATACTTACTTGTATCTGTTACTTTCCCGGGTCGAGATTTTGTCGAAAAAAAAATGTAAAAATTGCGGTGAATAGCGGTGAAATAAAAATAAATTTCACAGCAAAGCGCACGCATCTTTTTGCGATGAGTGCGGTGAATTTTCGTAACATTTGCGGTTTTTAGCGGCTAAAATTTTTTTCACCGCATTCATCGGATTTCTTACAAAAAAGCACTTACAGGGGTTTGAACCTCTCACCTCGTGCGTTTCAACAACTTCTTATACCACTGCGCCACCTACCTCTTGCTTGATTTCTTTTCCTCGTTAATTTGAATCAGATTCAATAAATGTTATTGAAAACAAATGCGCTGAATTTTTGTAAGACTTGCGATTTTTAGCGCTGAATTTTTGTAGGATTTGTGATTCTTAGTGTTGAATTCTTTTTTTCTACCGCATTCACCGCATTGAACGCTAAAAATTGCAATTCTTACATATTTTCACCGCATTCACCGCAAATCTTACATTTTTAGCGATTTTTAGCATTGACACCTCGACCCGGGTTATCTTTTACTTTTTTAAACAGTGAACAATGAATAATTCGGACAATGAGTTAAGTGATTTG
This sequence comes from Convolutriloba macropyga, assembly GCF_964194025.1. Classification (NCBI taxonomy): domain Eukaryota; kingdom Metazoa; phylum Xenacoelomorpha; order Acoela; family Convolutidae; genus Convolutriloba; species Convolutriloba macropyga. The sequence goes on from NC_134482.1 coordinate 16,587,662, forward strand.
GTTCGTTTGATTTTTCTTGTTTCAAAAATGTTGCCAAGAACCCACTTTTGGACCAACCAATTTTATCGTCTTCTTTTTTCTGTCTCTCATTTATTTCTAGACAAAAAGTGTGATCCTTCTGAAGACATCTAGTGTGAATAATTTAATAACAATTCTGCTGGATTTTCCAAATGTCTCATAAACATGGGCATAAGAAGGAAAAGCAAGTTTTTGTTCCGACCCTCTTGAGGGGGAAGGAACTATATACTCAACTGGGTTTTTTTTTTTTTTTGTTCAGTGAATTTTCGCCGCTCGATATATTCATCGTAGAGAGTTGAGACTGGTATCATTAGAAAGCTCGTTCAGCGTAGAATATGGAATTAAAAAGATTTTTTTAATTTTCGTTTTCTACAGGGAGTTATCGAGGCTTAAACTTCTGAGAAAAGAAGAGTGAATTCACGTTGTTTTTATTCACATTTTCCGGAATTTTTGCCTAAATTTTCGTCAATTTTGCTAAAATTTGTTATAATTTTTAAGAATAGTGTCGTTGATTTCGTTTTTGAAGACGAACAAGCATTTTTGATTGTTTTGATTTAATTTTTTGGTCAAAAAATCTGGATAAACATTTCAAAATTTAGCCTTTTTCATCAACAACAGCACGAAATAAGCTACTTTAGTCCACTTTGATTAAATTTGCCTACAGTACACCCCCAAACAACACTCATACAATCTTTGTAGACTCAGAGGGGGGCTATTTCTACTTCAGAGTCCGCAGAGAGTGCCTTGTAGTTAAAATTTTGCCGTTTTTTGCTAACTTTACTCGTTGATTATCAAAAATGCAAAATTTATTTTGAGTTTCAACTCAGAAATTATCTATATCTACAACATTTGAAAAATCAATTGTTCTTAACGGACAATAAGTATTAACAGGGGTAGTTTTGGGCCATTCTTGGACTGTTACAATCCAAAAAAAAATCGGGTTGTAATCAGTCGGTCTTTTTTTTTTAAAAAAAAAAGACTTTTTTTTAATAATAAAGAACAGAACATATCAAATCAAAGCTCAGGAGTGATAGGTCCAACCAATTCGCTTGCGAAACAGCTCCAGGCTAATTCATTTAGTTTTTTAATTGAAAGTTTATGGTGTTTTTTTTAAAAAATAATTGACTTTTCAATAAATAATGGCTTAATTAACTTTTCCTCTACTTTTTCTTAATTTGTTCAACTTCCAGCTTAGTGTCAGCAAAAAAAGACTGCTTCTTCTTTCTACTGAGTTAACATTTATTCTCGGTTGCAGTTTTAAGCCTGAAATTATTGTTTTCTGGCTTTGATACTACAAGATTTTAGATTTTTGTTTGTTTTGATATTTGCCAGTTTTTCATGTTTTCTAATTTTGTCACATTATCACATTATTGACAGTTCTCATGTCACCTTATTAGCATTCAAATAAAAACACAATTGAACATATTAAAATCTTGAAAGATATAAATCATCGTTTTAATGGCCTCGACGCCTCTTTCTTGAAGAAATCAATTGAATTTTTTAATTTTGTCTTAACTGTCATTTATACTTTGTCGTTTCGGTCGTATGAAATTTCCTGTTTAGTGATAGCTTTCATTGGCTTTTCATGGAAGAATAGAAAAACCGATATTCTGATATTAGCAGATAGCTGATGGCTTTTATGACTTTCAAACCCATCGTTTTCCAAAATTAAAAAATAATTTTTTAACTTCGCAATTTTGTTCTTTTTATGTTTCTTTTTGTTACCTAATCTCGTTAGTTGATTACAGGTCAAATATGACATTATGGGTGTCAAGGGAATAAAAGGGATTAGTGTCCAAATATCTTTTTTTTAAAGATTTTGTTATGACCTTACTGGCTTCGACACCGCTTTTTCACAAAAAAAAATTAAATTAATTTGATTTTTGTCATATTTGACGTTCTTTTTGTAGATGCAAGAAATATTCTGGATAATTACAGGTCTCGAGGGTTTCTTTTTCATGAAAAAACGACGATATTTAAATAGTTCTTTTTGTAATTAATGCCTTTCATGACATTGAATGTAATTTTGTTTCGAAAAAAAAATTAAAAGTATTACATACTTTAGCACTCCGCTTTTTTGTCTACTTGTTACCTAGTCTTACTAATGAATGGCCACGTACTACATTATAACTGTTTGAAGAAGGCGCAATCAAATATATTTTGAGTGCCAAAATTTGGCTTGACGGTTTTGACAGCGTTTTCTGGCAAGTTTCAATTTAAATTTTGTTTGTTCTTTGTTGTTCTTTTTAGCCGCTCTAAAAAATGAATAAGGTCAGGTCCTAATGCCCTTCTATAGAAGCAGTGGTAATCGCAAATTTGTGGTAATATTAATTTATTCTTAATGGTATTTATTACTTTGAAGTTAATTGTTTCAAAAAAAAAAGTTAATTTTTTTTACTTTTCTGTTTTTGTTCTTTTTTGTATAATTATTACCCAACCTTTCTATGGACTGGTCGCATATGTTTTGTGGTGATTTTTAAGTTATTTTTGTTTAGTTTCAGGTTTATCTGACGGTATGTTGACTTTGTTATTAAATTTAGTTTTTAAGAGGGACATAAATTTTTTGATATAATTAATGTTTGTTGTTGTTGTTGTTTGATTTTGCTGTTCGTTTTGACTCGCTCTCTTAATATTGACATATTACAGCAATCTAATGCATCAATTTTTACTCCACTGAGTTATTTGTTTTGGAGGTTATCTTATCGTTCATACGGAATTTTTTGAAAAAGACTTGGGCTTTTTTGGGATTCGCTAAAAATAATTTTTGGGTTTTTCTATCTGTTCCTCATTTGGTCGCCCATCCACAAAATTGTGGATGGGCGGGGTCGGAACCTTATGTGCCATTGCACATTACCGAGCCGCCTTGTCTGTTATATAGTTTTTATTTTCTGTCACGTTTAATCCTTATAATTACAGGATTTGGGGACTTCCAAAGCATCTTCATCGAATAAAGCTGACAGTCAAGACTTGCAAAACCCTATAGTGACCTTCTTTTGTTCCTAAGAGAACATCGTCTGTCGTTCTTTTTCACGCAACGGAGCAGTAAATTTTTAAGTAGCAATATGATAATTGTTCGAAACAGTTTGTCGCGGTTACGTGATTGTATATTTTTGTATCCTGGCGTTTCCCTAACTAATTTTCGCAAAAAATAAGACCAGCAGCTTGAATAACGTTTATAAGATTCTATTAGGATCTTTATGGAAACATTTAAACACTTTTAGAGTAAAAAAATTAGTCCTATATATAAAAAACTTGAAACTGAAGCGGAGCAACCAATGTAAAATTTGAAACTGATTTTTTGAAAAAACAACTCTTAAAACAATTGAGCTCAACTCTTTGAGTAGGCTTTTGATTGAGCAAATCCTTCAAATCAAATCTTTATCTCTACTCTGTTAATCTGTAATCGTTATTCTACAACGATAGCTGTTCCTTAAAGTATATGAGGTTTTTCGTGGGCTATCATTGTTTCTATTTAGTCAGCCACCTAATAAAATCAACCACTGTTCACCTCTTGTCCCAACTATATCTTAATTGCGAAAAGATATTTCCAAAAAATTTATGGTGTCTGAGAATATTTCCTGAATTTTTTTCTGTAATCTTAAAAAACTGTTCATGGACAAAATTGACTCTGGTTTTTTTGTAGTGCGTTTTGTCTTTCATTAGTAACAATTTTCGCGATGTCAAGACAGAGACGCAATTTTCAGAAGACACTGCTGTTTTGCACGTATTAGTTTTAAAGGCTTCAGAAAGCAAAATGTGAACGTATTTTACTGTTTGAAAGATATCGAATGCGTGAATAGGAAATTGGGAAATGTTTTTTGTCAGTTCAAGAAAAATCCCGTTTTTAGCTAATTTTGTCTGCTGGCCGTAAATTTTCATAAATGGAAACGTACATAAATGAGATTGGCTTTTGTGATATGCCGGTATTGCAATCTTCAACGCTTTCAAGAATTTCTCTTCTCAATTTTTCATGCATAATATGGGTATTAACAACCAAACAGCACAAATTTTTGGCTTCTGATTTTGCAATATATAAAGTTTAATGCAGCACAAGCCATTTCAAACTTTCTTTTAAAACCATTAAATTGACCCGCTTTTGTTCTCAACCAAGTTTTCCATTAAATGTAACGGCTTATCAATATATCATCACCGAACATTTTGCACAAATTCTTAATTTTTGCATATTTGTTACATAATTTTGCTTCATTCGTGAAAAATGTTTGTCTGTTTGAAGTTTAATAATTGTTTGAAACCCGTCTCTGCTCGCTAACTTACTGATTCTTTTTGGTAGTAGCAATTGGTTTCAATGGTAACGGTCCAATTTTTAACATTTTCAAAGTTTTTTGTCTGAAATTTTCTTTATGCTTATAATTTATTGTTCGGGTTCAAATTAATAATGTTTCTAGTGGGTACTGCATCTTCCAATTTATATATTTTGAAAGTTTGTTGGTTTGCTGGTCAGACAATAAAACTTTGAAAATGTTAAAAATTGGACTTTTACCTTCCTACATTGCCCATTTAGTTGTTTGCTGTTAATAACTCAATGGGAATTCATTGTGTTTTTTTTTGGTTTTTGCAAACACTAAGACCAAATTAGTATCCAACTTATATAATGAAGTACAATTTTTTTCAAATTTCACTTGAAATTTTTTATCATAAACACATGATTAACATTGTGGGTTGTTCTGTTTTGTTAAAAGATCCTCGTCAAAAAGTTTTGATACTCTTTTACTCGTTGTTAGTACAATTTTTCTTACTATAATGAGACCAAATTTTTGTGTCTGTCCATATTCTGTCGTTTTCATGGTTTTGAAAAGTTTCTAAGCGTCGTTTTCAACGCCAACAATATATTCACTTAATGTTGTCAGAAAGAGTACTGGAATTTTAATGAGTTTTCTTGTCTAGCTTCGAAATCCAATATTTAGTTTGCTTTGTATTGAAAGTTTCTGCTCATATGAAGAAAAACATATGGCAAGAAAACCCCAATAGTAACTGCTCTGTCTTCCTATTAAAAATATATGTATCTCTTTTTAGTCAAGGTACAAAGTAAGCTCTTTATGTTTCCAAAAATGTTTTGTACTCACGTATTTTCCGCTGTGACTCATGTTTTGAAATGTTTTCTATACTTAAAATACTGTTGAACAGATTAAAGAGATCAGTTGATTATAGTTTTGGTAACATGATGTGAGAACAAGTCAACATTTGTTGTCCATTCAAGTTTGTTTGTACAAATTTACACAGAAAACAATCACTAGTCTCTCAAAGTACTCAACTGACCACAGATGACGCTTCATGTAGAAATTGGAGCTAATGAGAAATGCGTTAATTATAAACATTTTTCTAATTAAACCGAACTTTTTAGTTCATATCGGAGCTACTTTCAAATCAGAATCTTTTGAAATTTCTTACAACTAACGACAATTGTATT
>NC_134482.1:16593307-16659177 GCF_964194025.1 Convolutriloba macropyga
TCTGGAGAGTGGTCTGAAGTTGGTCTGGGCCAAGTTCGCACAACAGGTCGAGTGCAGAGTTCGCACATCAGTCTGTGCAATAGTTATTTTGGTTTGGGATGACCTGATCAGAGATTACTTTGGTCTAAAACCGTCTGATTGGAGATCGCTTCCGGCTTTCACCTCTACCGGGATTATACAATGTTGAAATATGTTGAGCAATTTGAAACCTTTTGTTTTTTTTTATTTCTTGAAGCCATTCAGCATCAATGTAATTCCACATACCGTTTTTTAGTTATCTGCTTCAACAGAAAGGAAAGAAATACTAAACTCAAATTTTAGAAAAAAATACATGAAAAAAGTTCTTAGCTTACTAAATTTTTATCTCCAGTTTTTTTCCGTTTCTGAGAATTTTTACTTTCTCCATTTTTTTTGTCAAGAAAGCAAAAACAGATATTCAGCGTTTCCAGCAACTCTCTTCTTCGGCATGTTTTTTAAGTTTTTCATTTAATCTTGAACGATTTGTTTACCCAAATCAAAATAAAATATCAAAAATTTCTTCAAAAACTTTCATAAACTGGAACAGGTTTTTTCTGTTCTAATAAAATTTAAACATCAATCGAATTTGATTTCAATCATAAGCAGATCCGTACCACTCGACTTTTTTACTGCATTGTTGAAAAAAAATAAGATGACTTTGAATGACTGCGTTGATATTTGAGCAAAACAACTAGTCTCAACCAAACCTTTCGAATTGCAAGAACCGGAAAGTTCAGGAAAAAGAAATATGACAGGAGAACCAGAAAAAAGCGAGACGTTGAAAGCTGAGCTGCCGACTGAAGCGATTTCTATTGCCGAAGATGAGACTTGTATATATCTCATGCCAAAAAGACAAAGAGCAGCTAATAAAAAACAGTGTTCTGCAAAAAAAATCCAGTAAAAGTCCGATGAAAAAAAGGGATTGAGACATGAGATCAGTCTACTAAGTATGAAATCTACCGCCGTTAAAGCCAGCTCCATCGCTGCTGATTATACCTGCCAAATGTTTAATTAGGAAAATTGATCTTTTCAATTCTTTTTTAATTACCCGTGTTGAGGAATTCTTGGTTTTAATTATTTCTCGTTTTTAATTATTTTCATTAGACAAAAACGATCAAAGCCCTTACATGGTAATCATCGTTTTTTTGTTCGTTTTTTCGTCGTTATTTTTATGTAGGAAATGATTGTTTTTTTTTTAAAAAAAACGACAAAATACGTGATCCGTATTTTGTCTTTCAATGACTCTTTTTTTTATTAGGTGTAGCATTTTTCGTTTTCTGCCTAATATGTTTCATCCGCTTTTTTAGTTTGAATTTGTTTTCTTGAAGTTTTGATTTGACTCCGAGCAAGTGATTTTTGCTGTAAACTTTGCGTTAAATGTATCAAAATGTTTCCCATTGCAATTGCCAGATATTGATGCTTTTAGAAGAAACAGATTGTGAAGCTAATGATTTATCGAATGGCGTGATATACCTAATGTCTCTGGTTTAAGATTTTGCTCTGTACTTTGTTTCCTTTTTTGCAGGCCAGACCTCGGAATCTTTAAAAAAATTTAATTCCTGATTTTTACTTTTAATGCCAAACCATTCGATTGAAATTATTTTGTGTATCATAAAGAGCATACTCATTCAATCTGCAAATTGCAGGTTTATACCACAATTTTTAAAAATCTAACCAATCTACATTCTGCATCGCTTTGATTTATACATTGTCATTGCACAAACTACCATTTTTCTCAACAGTTGAATCTATTCAGCTCCAAATAGACGCAGTGAAATATAACATATAATTCAAATCCTAGCATTGCAATTTTGTTTTTAAAAATTACAATCAAGACCAAACAATTTTTTCAAAGACGCAAAAAAATTTTGCATGAAAGTAGATTGAGCACAACAAGTTACGTAGTTGTGTGCTGTGATCTAACTAACAACAACGTCTCAAGCCATAAATTAGACAGATATAGACACTGTAATGGGCAGGAGCTGACACACTACTTAATTACGAGTTAGAACAAATTTAAGCTGATTCTATGTTGTCAATACATTAGAATCCAATCGTTCTTGAGCAAGTGTAAGCTTGTTCCCAGGGTGACAAAGCATCTCATGTTGAAGCGGAGGTAAAAAATAGAGCTGAAAAAATTAGAGTGTGTACCACCTGAAAGTCAAACTTAGCATAAGCTGATGTTTTCTGTTCAATACAGAGGAAAAATCACCGCAAGTCTGCAGTTATATGTAAGGGAATTGACTTTAAAATCTTGGCCAAACCAACCAATTTGTCACAACTAGAGTTTCAGGGCGTCAAAAGAATGTTTTTCTCTCAGGGGACCATCTTGTGGAATGTTGGGGTACTGTGCTCAATTGTGAATAGGACGCATATCGCACATTTGAAATTCTATTGATTTTGATGCTAACTATATCAGTGAGTTTTTCGGTGAACAGTCATCTGGTGCCAATTTCTGCAGGATTTTCTGTTCGTGTGTTATGTCTCTGTTGATCCACAGAAAAATTTTCCAGTATTTCTGTTGCCCTGTTGACATCAAACACTTGTTGTTTCTTGTGGTCTGCCTGCAACCACTGTAACACCGTAGATGAATCTGTCCAATGATAGATTTTTGTCAATTTTCACATCATGTTCTCTCAATATCTGACTTCTGAGACAAACTCCGTAGACTGCGGCTCGAAGTTCTAATTTCGGAATCGTCCAGTGGCTGATAGGTTCTTGAAAGCATTTTGGCAGCAATTAATTTTTCTACCGCACGGAAAAACACAGAATTTTTTCTATAACACGGAATTTTTCTATCGCATAGAGTTTCAACGTCGCTTTCTCTGGCAAATATGCCACAATTCACATTGCTTCTTCTGACGTGTCTGTGAAAATGAGGAGTTTCAAGTTTGCACATCCGTTTTCGAAATAATGTCGGTTTATCGACATCGTCCTTACTTACCAATCACTGAGCAGTTTTAAGTGTTTTGCTGATAATTCTTTGTCCCATGCTTCACTCATTGCTGCCAAACTGCTTTTAAGTCTAAACTGCATCCTCATTGCGAAGGATGGAAATACCCAAGTGGGTCGAACACTGCAGAGACAAAGGATATGACAAATTTCTGAGTTTTTTTCCTAAAATCTTCCTGCTCAGTTCCATGACAGACTATGATACTGTGCCTGTCTATGTTCCAGCTCAGTTCAAGGATGGAGGATGATTGTTCGGTTTCAAAAGTTTCCACAATTTTCGATGATCTTTCTGCTTCTTGGATCTGAGAATTGACTTCTTCGTCACTCGTTATTCATTTCGTCACATTGAATCCGCCGTTGCTGAGGAGGTTTTGAATTTTTTGGTGGTGTCCAGTTGCTTCTTGATGTGCTCTGACCGAATTGAGGAAGTCGTCCATGTAAAAGATCGACTGGACAGCTTTGACAAGATTTTCGTCGTCTTTCGTTTTCTCTTTCGCCACTTAATTTGCACAAGTTGGTAAGCTCTTCGCCCTAAAAACGTCTCGTATATACTCGCAGACTTCTATCTTTTGCTCTAGATTTACTCGCCAGAGAAATTGTCAGCAATTTATCGGCTCTCATCGCTTGAGGACAACAACTTGAAGAAACATGGCTTCTATGTCGGCTGAAAGCGCTATTTGTTGTTCTCGGAAGCGAAAAATAAATGCGATCAGACCCTGCAGCAGGTCTGGTCCTGATAAAAGTTTTGCATTCAGGGCCACATGTTGATGCTTCGCTGCTGCGTTATATACTCCTCTGACTTTCTCACTTTAAAGCGGGTTGATGACCGCAGGGTTTGGTAAATACCATTGAAGCTTGTGTCTGGTATCCTGTTATCGTTCATTTCAACTGGTTCAACTTTGCGGACATAACAAGCTTTGACGTCAATGGTTTCCTGATAATGCTTCGTAACGTATCAGCGTCGTTTAGTGGACTTGATTTGTCGCATAGCAGAGTTGAAGTTATATTGTAACTTCACTTCATCTTCTCACCACTTAAGTCAAATTTCAAACATTTCACGGGTGAACTGAGTTGTCTGCTCCAATATTTTGATTGCCCTCTATTCATCTTTCTATTGACCGTTGACATCACAGTCTTAGGCGTAGGATTCAATGTACCAATACTTACACAACTGGACTGCTAAATTGTTCTCTGATACATGGGTTACTGTAGTGGCAAGAGCTTGCTTGACTGGTATAGAACCCCTTAAGGTGCACCCTATCTTTGATAGTAACGCCCACGGTGCAGTTTTTTTGTCTGACCTCTTGCATTCTAATGAGTAGAAGTCTTTTCCAATTTTTATTTGAACTTTGTTTAGGCTTTATCTCTGATTCGGCAAATTATTCAAGTGTGGGTAGCGACCTTTCAACCCATGCAGATTTACAATTCGATCACTTCTGATCTGTTGTCAATGGTCGAAACTTTTCGTATGTTGGAACCACTATCGGTAAAATTTCCGTCATGACATTTTATGATCCGTGGAAACTTGCTACGGATAAGGACCCTTTTCGGCCCTGCAAGTGCAGTGTGGGTACGATTGACTTATCCACAAAAAAAATTGAGGATCCTGTATCACTCAATGCCAGTACGCTCAGGCTGTGGATTTCAGGGCGTGCTGTCAATCTTTGAACGGACTTTCTGAATTCCATTGTTTTGTAGAATCATCAGCGTTGGATGCAAAAGTACTTGTTTTTGGTTATTCACGGCTGCGAATCTTGGAGTTTGTCTGTGCTAGTAAATGTTCATGTATGAAAACTGTTGATTCTATCCAATCTTCGAATAGAATCAATTTGCTGTCAGTAACCACTGCTCCTTAAACTTTGGGGAAAGTTTTTTTGGTTGCTGAGAACTCAGAAATTACTCCAATTCCAGATCATGCCAGAATCCAATTCGAGTCCAAACGTTAACTGTGTTTGTGTCTACGTTTGCAAAACTAACAATTCCACTGGAGTCGCCATTTCTAACTGGAGGGTAACTATATCTTCTTAAAATGAGATTTCATTATGACCTTAGGTCTGCCAAAAATTTTGCAGTGAATTTCCCAGGCTTGTTAATGTGCCTGTGAACTGAAACACAATGCAGAAGTTGCCGCTTCCGATTTACGGGTTAGGCTAATTTATATACAGTTCATCTCTTTAGTATCGATTAGCCGCTTTAGATGCCTAACGACATCACAGAGTTCTGCCCATTCGGGCCACTCAATGTGGTCTCCAGATAACTCTGTTAACTTGAGTTTTGGTAATCCTTTTGGATCACCAGTCGGTTGGTAAATTACTCGTTTATTATTTTGGCTCATAGCTGTTTGGCTTTGCCTCTCTTACAAGAGTTGTCTTTTGGACCTTGACTTCTCTCTCTTTTCAGGAACGCTGACATGCCTTGCTGTTGGAACGCCGTCTTGGCCGAAACCGTTTGTTGTTCTGTCAACCTAATTAATTAGGGAATTCCGACTTTTTGAGAATACTGAAATCTTGCAGTTCGTTGAGAAAAGTCCTGCATCCGGCTGGAACAATTTGATAGTTTTAGGCTAGACACTGAAAAGTTTTTCATTTCTGTCGTGTGTGACAATACTCAGAGGTCGAGCACAACATAAGGGATCGTTTTCGCCCTGGGGCCAGAGTGTTGAGCCAATTAATATGCTCAACCTGCCGTTCTTTCTAGCTTGAGTCTCGATCCAACACTTTCCAAGTCTGCTTGTGAACTATATGCTGTTGAACTTCCTTTTGTCAGTTCGATTTCCAGTTGCCTTTGCTCTTCGTCGTCTTCAGCTTTCTTTCTTTCATTTTCAAGTAATCGCTCATGTTGTCGCAGACGTTGTTCGTCTTTTCGTTGTTGCAACATTAGGCGTAATCTCTGTTCTTGTTGTCGTTTTTGTTGTTGTTGTTGTTGTTGTTGCTGCTGTGAACGTAATTTTTCTTGTCGACGACGGATTTCTATTTCCTCACGCTACTACTCTAACTCCAACTGCCGCTTTCGCAACCGTTGCTCTGCTTTTTTAACTTTTAGGTTTGCGAGCACCATTTTGTCAAATTGTCATGTTCTCAATCAACGCAAGATTGCTATAGTGGCTTTTTTCTGCTGCGATGTGTAGCATAATGCTTGGAAAAGGTCTCAACTTTCTCTTCAAACTTTTCTATCGCTCTTTTTCCTGTATCGATTACAGTGTCGTTTGGAGGGGTCTTTATAACCAGGGGATAAAGAGGACTCTAAGGATTTTTGGTTTCCACAATCCTTTTTGTGCCCGTACTGCTTGATCAGGTCTCGATAGAAACTCCTAAAATCAATGAGTGGCACAAACCCGTTGATGCAAATTGCTTGCTTCATAATTCGAATGCCTTCTCTGGAAAATTCATCTAAATTTCCTAATAGCTCTTCCAATTCATTACACAATGTCTGCTTTCTTCTTTCAATTTCTGCATTCAAGTTCTTTTCCAAATTTGACATTTGTTTCGGAACTGAAACACCAACTTCCTCTATGTTAAAAGCTAGCAAAGTGTTCTTACGAAAAACGGCGACTTCTATGAGGAGCTTTTTAATGTCTCGGGGGAATTGTGTTTTGTTAACTACACATCGGAATTCATTACCCTTTCCTTCTTATATACGCTTAGTGTCACTGTCGAAATTTTCAAAAAACTTTGGTTTTAATAGTAACCGCCGCTGCTTTTTGTCATCTTTTAAACTGTCGTACTTTTCGAAGGTGCATTGATAGGCACTTTCCTCTGTCATATTTTTTGATTTTTTCAGTCAAGTAGCCTTTTAGCTCGCTGAGGTGTCTGGAGAATAACTTGGGTAGGTCAACTTGCCCTTTTTCTAAAGTCTTGAGATGACTTGACATCTTGTATTCATTCGTTTTCCAATGTCTATGGGGGCTCCTACCAGCCATCTTAAGGATTTCGTGCTTTTCCGCCAAATTGAACTGAAGATTCGTTGTTGTTCGTGTTGTTGTTCGCGTTGGCGGATCAATTGTTGCAGCTGCTCAAGAATCTCAGCGGAGGCGGTGTACCACAGCTGGGTACTAGTCCGATTGCTAAGTTCTCGTCCAGAAAGAGAGATTAACTTCAAAATCGCAAGATCTCAAGTTCTAGCAAGATTAAGCAAAATACACTAAATTTGTTGAGGAATCAATTTTAAGTCCAATCTGAGAACCAACTGCTCTTATTACCAGTTTCTAATCGTTCTATATACAACATGGTTCCATTCTCCAAACATTTGGGTTAATGTAAATAATCAAACCAACATCATCTATAGCATCTTTGCTACACGTTTGTGATTGGTTAATTGAGTAAAGTGGTTTAGGTCATGGTTTATGTAGGTTATTGTTTAGGACATTGTAATTATCAAATTACTGCATTATTTTTTGTTGACATAAGCACGGATGATTTTTTCCGTAGCTCTAAATGCCTCAAAAATAGGGTATTTGATTTGGCCTTCAATGGTCACCAAAATCATCATAGAAAAAACAATTTAAGAAATTTAACAATAAATGACAAAAAATCAAAAAATGCCAACTTTGCACCTTATAAGTGCTAGTAGCCACTTTTGTTGTTTCGATGCCAAAACGTTTGTTGGGTCCATAAATAGTTTAAGAGTCACCCTAACCGTGTGTTATAACCTCGGGTTCCAAACATTTTTCCCTTTCTCAAAATGGGGGGTTGTGTAAAAACTTTTGGTCGAAACTAGTAAAAATTTTTCAGTTTTGACCAATTTGACAAAATTTTTTCTGACAATTTGACAATTATTCAAAAAGTATTTTTTTGCGATCTGATGACTTTTTTAGCTGATTTGAATCGGCATCAACAACAATTAGTTTTAATTGAAGTTCATCTGGTCACATGTCATATGAAGCGGATGTGACCCCATGTGCTAACTTTTTGGATAGGAACTGCTGCTGACTCGTCCATCAACAATTTTTTTCATCGGTTTTTGAATATATGTAAAACTACACTTGTTTCTCGCAGGTAACGTAGTATTGAGTTCCACTTCAACGATACATGATTAAAGAATGATTTAGATGCAGAAACAGATCGAATGTTCCCTACAAAGTCATTTGGTAAGTGCGCTTGTTAATCCTACAGCTAGCCGTAGGTGATTTAATCTGATATTGAAAAGATCTTTTCATATTCTTAATATTTTGGAAGTGGCAGGTTGAAATTTTCATCTCAGTCTGCTGTCTCATATCGAATATTTTTTCTAATTAGATTTATCGAAAAAATACACACTTCAAATCTCAGTTCCTCCGTTTCTCCAAACAAAGAAAGCACCAAACTTGAACTGATTTGAAAGAGACATGAAGCAGAGTACTCTTTATGTCTAATGACCAATGCGTGGAAAATCAAGAGTTAAAGTGTGGTGAAAACTCTATGTTTTACAGTTTCAATAGTTTTGATACCAACAGCCATTTTTTTGATAAATTTTTACTTGTGTTTGAAAGCAAAGGTGACTGTCTATGTTAACACCTAATTATTTATATTGATATGATTTTTTCACTATTGTTGTTTCAACAACTACAGTCTCATAATAATTGATCATGTTATCTTTTTTGCGCGCTCACTTCAAAAACTTTGTTTTTTGGTAATCAAGTTTGACATATTTTTGCAAAAGCAAATTTGCAAACGTTTATTGTTTTGCTGCGAAGAGTTTAAAACAATATCGGAGTTTTTTCGGCAACAAAAAAAACAATCATGCGCATACTGCAAAAGCTTACCAGTTTTACTTACTTGCTCTGGGAGTTCATTTATATATAATTTGAAAAGAAGTGGTCCTAAAACTGTCCCCTGTGAAACACCTTACGTCAGCTGACTCCATTTTGACAAAACTCCATAAACCAAAACTTATTGTGTTTGATCCATAAGAAAATATTTTATTAACCACTAATGCAAAAGTTGAAAAGTTTGAAGATTGTAATTTTCTACAAAAAAATTTGGCGTGATAGTGAGTCAAAAGCTTTAGATAAATTGAGCAAAACATTGTAAACAATATTAACATCATCAATTGCATGTTGGATTGGTTCAAGGAAAAATGGAATAGCATCTTAGGCTACTACCACATACCAAATCCAAATTGAAGCGGTAATGTTAATTTCCAACTCTAAATATAACTTGTCAATTGCTTATGCAAGAAAGTACTAAAATGTTAGAAAACGAAGCAGTAATCGAGATTGGACGATAGTTTACAGGGTTCATAATTTCAGCTTTTTAAATATATTGGTATTATGACAGCTCGTTTTAGCATCGTTGGAAAAACACAGTCAGCAAGGCATTGATTAATAATGAACGTCAGGTGAAGGCTAAAATTTGATGATCATCAATCAGAGCCCATGCGAGTACTTTACAAAGACGAGTGGGCTTGTTGGGATTTAGAGCTCTGATTATATCAAGTAGTTTTTTCCCTGATATTGGCTGAAAATCAATTGACGAGTTACCAACATCGTCAAATGGTGTTTCTTCATTTTTCGTACCAAAATACCGCTCCAGTTTTTGAGAATACAAAATTAGAAAAATATGCAGTATTTTGTCGTCAACATTCACATCACCGAGGGCATTTTTTACTGCAGTAATATTTACAGCTTGGTTATTTGTCCCCAAACTTGATAAAACCCCAGCGATACTTAACAGTACTAAGGGCGAGAAAACAGTTCCAGAACTTCTCTTGTTTTCATTTCAATATATTGGACAGTCTGTTTTGAATCTTACTGTATAGTGTCCAATTTTTTGGCGGTGAATTCAAACAAAAAGTTTTCATTCGCTTTTTGACGTTCACGTTAATAACTATTGCGTTCCTCGTCAAGCCACGTCTTCTGTAACAGTTTTTGAGTTCTTTTCTTTAAAAATACCTTCTTATGAGATGCATGCTTTTTACTGCACTTGATAGAAGATAAACAGAAATATTAAATTTGTCATTGACTTTTCAACACTCATATACTTTATATAAACCATGGCTTATTTGAAATTTATTTGCAAAACAAGTTTGTATCGGACTTTTTCCAATTGAATTTTTTTAATATGATTCTCTTTTGTTTGCCAACACTTACTCCGGTAAACAATACAGAACAAAGTGGTCCATTTTGAAATGATTCTGAACTACAAAGTTTCCATCTTCGGCAATGTCTTCGGTTAAAATATAATCAATGTCACTTTCCGTTGTCTTATATACGAGCGTAGGTAAATTTGGTTTAGCTATTGTGAAGCCGTAGGATAGAATCATTGAGTTCAGATTTTTTTTACGAAGACTAAGGTAATCTATGTTATGATTACACAATTGACTGGTAAGAATGGAATTGCAAGTTGAATTGTCCGTTTTTTTAATAATCGCTTACGGAACTCATTTTGATATAACTTGGGGGGGGGGGGTTGTATGTTATATTCAAAAGCATTTTCGACCCGCAGTTATTTGAAAAGTTGCATCAACACTCAACCCAAGCTGAGTTGCAGTTTGATTAATCAAACAGGTTGAAACCCTTGCAATCTTTTGCAGTGAGTTTCAGGGGCACAAAAAGCATTACAGCAACCCCTTTCTTTTTTGAGTTTATTGAACCTTTATCAAATCTAAATAGTTCATGAGTATTGAGAGCTACATTACACAAGGACGTTTTATCATCGGCTGTCAACAAACCTTCTGATACAACAACAATGGCGCTTTTCACTATCTTTAAGAAAAGATTTCAGTTGCTTACAATTTTTTGATAAATTTTCAAAGGTAATATGAGCAACGCGAAAATTTTGTTGTATTTCTCTGAAGACTCGAAAAAGATTTTTTTGTATTAAAATTCAGGGCACGGATATTGCTCGACGTCAACAGAGTGGTTCAGAAGTAGTTCAGCCTACAAGAGAAAACGTCAAAGCGCGAACTGATACGTAAAATATCACAATTGTTCAAAAAGCATTTATTTTACTTTCTCCCATGCATCAGAGACCAGCTCATTATCCCACTTTTGGAGTTTATACAGATTCTTGAACACAATCTTTTCCTTGTCCTCATAAAGACCATAATTTTTCTAATAAACCCTGAGATCTTTACCAACATTTTTCCTCTTCCTCAATTCACTAGTTATCTTGGCACGAATTGGGGTCAGGTCGTCGTTGTTTTTTAAATTCCTCTTTTTCTTCATCAACTGTTGTTTATTATCACGTCTGAAAAACTTGGAAGTTATCGCCTGCAGACCACTGAATCCACTTGGTAAACATCGACATGTACGAACATCATTTCATGTGTTTAGGGCATCGGCCTTCTCAGCTGCACTCACCACATTTGCAAATACATCCTCATCTGACTCCTCATCCACAACAAAGATACACAAATTTTTCCCTGCGCCCGTACTGCTCAATGCCATCAGCCTCTATGCCTGAAAATAGGTCCTCCACAGCAGATTAAAGCTTTTTTCCATTTCATGGACAAAACAGAAACAACATAAAAAGAGCCTTGTGAAGCAACTTTTACGATTGAGTGTCGGCAACAAGATGTTTGTCGAGATGATATAGGTAATCTCATCAACCCCTGGGCAAACACTGACAAGGTGAGTGCTATCCTTCTCTTTCTTGCCCGAAATGCTTGCAGAGTTGTTTTCATTGTAACACCTCTCGTCTGATGTTTTAATTTCATTTAACCTGAAGAGACTTTTTAAACAGCCGAAGCTATTTAATGAGTTTTTCCACAACAACTGGCTAATTATCGGTTTTTTTCATACTTTTTCATAATTTGTGGATGCTGGATTTTAGTTTTGATCACGCGTCGTATCATTTGTGAATATCTTTTAAATAATTGTATTTCTTTTTTGGTGCATTATATATTTTAATAATTTTCTGGTTTAAAGAACAATACCACGACACATCTTTCATTTTGGCGTAGAACCTGTATTCATTATTCTGGAATTTTGCAAGAAAACAGATCTGATGTTATTCTGTTGTTCAAATGATTTCCTCCAAGCGTTTGCCGGAGTTATCGGAAGTGATGCTCCTGTCATTGCTAGATCATCCACCTGAAAAAAACACCTGTCATTGAATTTAAATAAAACCTTTGTCACGACTAGATTCAAGAGTTTTCTTTCAAGGTCGTTCTTGACATCCATCGTTCGTGGCAACTAGAATACAGGCTTGCCAGAGCTATTTGAATCGCTTCATTAACTTGGACGTTCGTATATAGCTTCGCACTTCCAAAGAAACTGTTGTCATCAGTACCTCATTTTAACGATAAATAATTGCAAAAATTTGTTATTAACACAGTTTGTGGAATTAGAGAAGAAATGAAGAGTGAAAAGACCAGTGTCAATACTTTTGAATTCATTTTTCTTCAATTGTAGTCAGCTTGACGAGGAAGGGAAACTTCGAACACGTTTATTTTTACACAACAATCAACTGAGCAAGAAGAAAGACTTGGACAATGGGCAGTTTGGCACGATCTGATAAATAACACCAACTGAAGTCACAACTCAAACAAATACCAGCCCTGCAGTTTGCCGGAATTGATAACGTCCCTGAGAATGTTTCCATGCTATTGTTTTCTGTTGACGAATTGACACAGAAGATATTTTTCCGGAACTGCCGAAGTCTATTGCACTGTTGCTAAACTTAACGAAGCATCTATTTTCGACCAAATTGAATTTTTAAAACAATGCATTAACAATGATATATTTCCAAAGTTTTTGAGGTTTTGCGCTCCAAAAGTAAAGCTTTTTTGAACAAGCGCTGCACATTTTTCAATTAAAGCTCCTAAAACAAAAACTGATGAAGGAGACGTAATTATATCAAGAAAAAACTTGAAAGGAGTAGGAGTAATATTTGGGAGAAAGTGAGACCAGAATTGATGCCATCCGTTTTTAGCAGCATTAGATTCGAAACAAATGTAATGGAAAACTTGATAAACTGTTAGAGAGACATCATAGACCGATGCGGAATGGGTCAAAAATGTGCAGTAATGTTGTGACGATGGATGGCGTTAAACTTCCAAAGTTTGTACTTGACGTCCCACCGTTGTGGCCTAAGCACCCTGTGAGAGATAAAATTAATGAGGTGCACTTCCTCGCAGACATTGACAAACCTGTACGTGGATTACGCGGTAATAAAACGGAGATTGAGAAACTATGCAAAATTGAGGCGTGCGTGAAATTGTTTGCAAGAAATGTACGCGAAATCCCGATGGATAAAGAAGTAAAAAGTGCATTATTACCCAGTAACCAAGGACTTGCTGGCGGTCCTGTTTGACAAAGTCTGCAGCTTCTGTTTTACGAAGTCAACGTACAGAAAAAAACATAATGATGTGCTTGACTTGGATCAGTTTTAAAAAAT
Organism: Convolutriloba macropyga; assembly: GCF_964194025.1. Lineage (NCBI taxonomy): Eukaryota > Metazoa > Xenacoelomorpha > Acoela > Convolutidae > Convolutriloba > Convolutriloba macropyga. Next base: position 16,606,594 of record NC_134482.1, read on the forward strand.
GAATGGAGCAAAAGATGATACTGTGATCAAAAAATGAAAAAAGATAAATGACAGCTTGCAACAATTGATGATACGGGAGAAAATTAGTGACAACATTTATCAGGAAATCAGATAAACCATTTCACAACCGTCGACGTTTTATGGCTTAACACAGACACAAAAAGTTTCACCTCTCTTACCTGTTCTTTCGAGACCTGGTAACAGTTTTGAAAACTTTAACAGATTTCTGGTGCCGTTTCTCCAGAAACTATTGAGCGCAAACAATGAAGCCAACAGGTAAGATGCTAGAAAAGCCTTAGAGTCATCCTCTCTTGAGGATAAAGAGCTGATAGTGTCTCTTGAAGTAAAAAATTTCTCGACTGGAGAGGCTACAGAATTTCCCTAAGAGAACCCTCTTCAGTCAACATAGCTCCAGACGCGACGTGTGGATGAAACCGTTTAAGGCATTACTTCAAAAACCAGTGCTCAGTGAAAATATCTCTAAATATGATCCAAAATAGAATTGCAAAAACTGCGACTGGAGAGTGACTTTCCGATGAAAAGGAGGAGAATTTGAGTCATGCAAACACTGGTTTCATGCAAAATGCAAAAAGATAACAAATTAGGAATATACCATCATGCAGGAGGTTGTATGGAATTGTACGTATTGCAGTAATCAACAGACAGAAGGGCTGGTTTAGGGGTCGAAAATGTTCAAAAGTTATGTGGATGGAATCATCTGCACAGCTCGTGGTGACCGGGACAAATATTTAAATTTTGCACATTCATAAGAAAAATCAACAGTTTAAATTAGAGAAATGAACAGGGATGGGGATTTGGCTTTTGTTGATAGCAACGGTGATTTGAGCAGTAAAAATAAAGTCCTTTGTCATTGGTATCGAAAACCAACTGACACACGAATATTACTGAGTTTTTGCAGCTTTGCACGCACCGCTTCATCAAAGAAAAATATGATTCCATTGACGATTCACTGGACTTAACGCAACATCTAATTGATCAGCAGCTTGAAAAGAACAAAGCATGCTGGAACAATGGTTATTAGCCAGGTGAACGATCTTCAATAATAGTCGACCAGACTTTAGAAAAGTTAATAATTGGCAGTAGAGATCTAATGAAAACAGCACCAAAAGAGCATCAAAAAGGCAGGACTATTTCTCTTGATAAACCAAATGTTTTTCTACAAAACAGAGGCAACCTGAATCAAAACTTTGCCAGCAAATTGAAGAAACTATTCAACTTGCGAGTGTTTTTCATAACGCGACATTTAAGATAATGCCTCCCCATCCTAAAGTCATCTTTCTATAGAAACCTGAAATCCAATGTGGTATATAAGATGAAATGTAATGGATACGGATCCATCTGCGTCGAGCAGACAAGCGCGCATTTTACCACTAGTTTATCAGAACATCAAAAGAAGGGTTAACAGCGGGTCAACATCTTGTGGAATGTAGTGTCTCCACGAATGACATTGAAGGGAAAATTCTAGATGCCTGTCGCCCAGTAGAGAAAGTCATGACCATCGATGCTATATCCATCAGCAAGTTGAAGCCAGGATTAAACACACGCGATGAATATACGGAGCGGGAATTCAGTGTAAAACATTAGTTGAAATCACAATTCTGACTCGTGAATAAATATAGGGCCAGAATTGTTTTGTACATGACAAAACCAACTTTGCAAAAGCCCCGACAAAAGGGATACTCAGGGTTAGGGCAAGTTCTGAATTACCCTAGAAGATCAAAAACATGGTCAAAATCGAAAAATCGGGAATAGGAAAGTTTTAAAGAAATTGATGTCAGCTGCAAATATGAGTTTTAAATACGCTAAATAGTTCATAAAAGAACAAATTATCAATTAAACTTTTTAAGATAGGTCCTAAAATTGTCTAAATTGTGGTCTCAGACAAATGTAATATTCATTTTATATATTCATTTTATCCTTTAACAGTTTGTGGAACAGTTTAAACCTGAGGATGAACGTAAAGTTCGAAAACGTTTGTTTTAAATATTTGAATTAATTTTGGCAAATCAGTTTCTACATTGTAATTGGTCAGTTGTAATTAACAATTCCTTTCTCTTTGCGGAAAGAAATCATGTTTTATAGTGTGTATGAAGACCCAGGGTTCAAACTGACACTAAAAATGTTTGATAGTGCGTATGAAGTCCTAGTGATCATCGAAGCTATATATATACATATATATATATATATATATATATATATATATATATATATATATATCAGATCATCGAAGCTATATAATGATCGTCGAAGCTATATACATCAGCAAGCTGAAGCCGGCACTAAGATTGTGCTTCCCCACCCTGAAATCATCTTTCGATAGAGATCTCAAATCCAACGTGGTATATGAGATTAAATGTAATGGATGCGGATCCATCTATGTTGGGCAAACAAGCCGGCATGTTACCACAAGGATAACAGAACATCAAAAGTAGGATTCACAGGTGGGTCAACATCTGGTTGAATGTCGTAGCGCCACGAATGACATTGAATGGAAAATTCTGGACGCCTGTCGGACAGTAGAAAAACTAATGATCATCGAAGCTATATATAAATATATATATATATATATATATATATATATATATATATATATATATCAGCAAGCTGAAGCCGGCACTAAACACACGCGATAAATATAGGGGAGGGAACTCACGCTAAAATATTAGTTCAAATCATAATTTTGACTAGATGAGAATACATAGGGCAAAAAACATTTTGTGCATGACAAAACGAAATTTGCAAAACCTCCACAAGAGGGATACTTATTGTTACGGCAAATTCGGAATAACCCTAAAAATACAAGAACATGCCAAAATCGAAACATCCGGAATAGGAATGTTTTTAAAAAAATTGATAACAGATGTAAATATGAGTTGCAAATAGGCTAAATATTGTATATAGGGAAAAATTTTCTATTGATTTTGTAGAATAGTTCCTAGAATTGTTCTAATTGTCTCAGACAAATGTAAATACATATTCATTTTTATCTTTTAACAATTTCTAAAATAGTTTTAACGTGACGATGAACGTAAAGTTCGAAAACGTTTGTTTTAAATATTGGAAGTAATTTTAATTTGACAAATTGGTTTCCTTTACATTACTAAAAATGTTCATCGAGAAGAAATCAAAAACCCTGTTTTAAGTATCTAACAACGAAAAAGGTTTGATCCACCCGATAGTTGTAACAGTGAGCCCCCACATAGAAACTACAGCAGCGTATCTAATTTTACTGCAAAAATGCACTGTTTTAAACTAACAGCGATATACTAGGCTCTAGGAGCCGCATTGAATTAATACAATACTAATTAGGTGTCTAGCCTTCCCTCCCACACAACAACACTACAAGTTTTATCAACCTCAGTTACACGTTTATACTTAGGCAGCTTCTGAGACAGTTAATGGCGCTGCGTAGGTCGGAAGTACCTCACTGTTGTTTTGGTCATGCTTTGGTCTTACTGTCAGTTCTCAGTTACTGATGGCAGTAGTAAGGCTATAGTAGGTGTATAGTAGGCTTCAGAGAGGATCCGAGGGCCGTCACATGCGGCAGAGGAACATTTTAGATGAGCTCTGAGGACGAAGAACAAGGACCGTGCATTGGACTGAATGATTCAAGAGGCAGTTCAGTTTCGTCTACTATGAAAAATGACTACGATGAATTGATGAGATTTGTCAATATTGTTCCTAAAAAAATTTTGTCTCCAGATAGACAGTCCGAGCAGCGTACTACAAAGAAATGCAAAGCAACAGGTAATTGCTGCATTTAATTCTACTGAGAGGTATATTGATGACAGGTTCCTTTGTTTATTTGCAGCGCTGAATGGCAGTGAGAATGTCGATTTTAAAGGTAAATAATTGTACTTTAAAGCGTTTAACACAGGGATTCCGCACCCGATTACATCGCTGGAAATTTTCTTTTTTTCGGGGTAGATCAAATTACTGAAGTAGCAATGACGGTTCTGAGGTTTATGCAAAATAGATAAAAGCTCGCAAAATATCTTTCATAATGCACTGTACTATTCTTGCCTTTTAATTGCTCCCGAAACGTGGGTCTTTTTAATGCAAAATACTGGACCATTTCTGTTGTCCGTTTCTAGAAAATTCTTCGTGTTCAAGTGGCTTGTTCACGCTGACTTCTTGATGTTTGTTATTTCAATTGCTCTCAATTCGACATATATTTTGTTGATAAGTTAAAAGCGATTTTGGGTGACGGTGTTTGAAAATGGGTATAGAAAGTGCGTTTGGAAACCAAGTGAGGTCCGATATTTTTTTCGCCCCTAAAAAAATTTATAATCTACACCCTTTCTAAATTAAATTGCTACCCCCTATTGTTCGAGAGCAATTTTTCCGACGTTAGCCGGTTCATGTTTTAAATTGAAACTTTCGGTTATAGAAAATTGCTCAGTCGAAAACTGGCTAAATGACGCTGAAAGAATAGACAGAACGGATAAACAGAGTGATAACATTCATTTAGCTGGAGATGCGGTGTTAATGCAAGATCGGATTGGCATCTGTGATTCCAGAAATACCGAGGTAATTAACGGCAAAGCTAAGCGTGCAGATAGCTTCTCTTCAAATGGGCGTCGTACTGCGCAGTCACATCAGCATCTTCGGACAGCAAATGAAACGTCTGTGACATGCCTTGAACTTTCTCTAGACAAATGGTGCTTAGATCTGAAGAGTATGGTTATGGTAAGTACTAATGAATTCCTTTTCCGCAAATACTAATGAATTCCTTTTCTGCAGCAAATTCATTTGCTGTTTAATAAGTAGCTATTCAGTTAACTGTGCTCGACGAGTCGGATAAGAGCTGGATAGCCCTTGAGTTCTGGGATTTTAGAGATCCGATTTATGGTTCAGTGATAACGAGATTCAATACAACTGAAGCAACTCAGCCTAGATTAAAATAATTTTTTTTTCTGTTCTTAAGTTACTGTTTACTCAGCTGAGTTATAGGCCTGATTACCACTCAGCTGAGTTATAGGCCTGATTTTTATAAATAATAACCTCTAATCTGGGTGGGAGCCGTGGTGGCTCCCAAGCCGACTTAGTTGACGAAGTTAGCGAGAACGAATATATAAAACCCAATTATTACACTACGATTGAAGAACTTATCCGTAGTGATGATATTGTAGCTTCAGTTGATAAATTGAAGAAAGATTCTTGAGGTTCGACGGGTTGGGAAGATGTACTCTTCGAACACCTCCAAGCCTCGCCACCTTGAGGTCACTTTGAAGAATGAGTTTGATCGCAGAGTAGTTATGAGCTAGGCGTACAATCTCAAAGGTACGGGTCAGTTTATCAAAATCAAAACTTCTGTGGAAAGAAAGAGCTCTCGAGAAGAAGTTATTGACTGTTAGATACAAACTCGTTGAGTCTGGCTTGGAAAGAAAAGATACAGGTATCCGCAATCTGGAATTATGTTATTTGACTAAGGAGATCAAAATAATATCTGATATTTTTGCCCAACTCGAGCCTTACATATTCCTGCTGCCAATGGTAATTGATTATCTCTAACTGCTACCCTTAGTATTCTCTTTTTGAAGTGTCGTAATATATCTGCTATTGAAAAGCGCTTTAAGGTGGTGAATTTATGCATCAATAATCATGTTGATGTTGCTTTTCTGACCGAAACCTAGCTTGACGATTCTGTAGATGAGAGCATTTTATCCCCGTTCAACTGTTTTATTGTTTCTTCTCGAATGGACAGATCTAACGACATCGGTGGTGGTGTTGCTATTCATACTTCAGTTAATTTACGATTGAACATCTATCCATTGTCATCGACATCAGGATGTGATTTTTCTTCGGCCGTAGCGCTAATTATGCCTACGGGACATATTTATCTATTTGTTTTTTTATCTTCCACCTTTTGGCAGTGCATTTGCTGTACCGAATGAGTGTAGCTGATTCAATTGCGCTCTTCACTGATCAATTTGCATTTCTTGCCTGCAGATCAGACCATGAGCTTAATTCTTTATGTACTAGGTGATTTCAACGTGCCTGGTTTAGATTGGGAGACAGGTACCGGTACTAATTGTCGGGACTATAATTTGATGCCGCCGACTATACTTTGATGCCGCTAGTTTTATGAGCTACGTATGATAAGGGCAATCTGCTGGACAACATTTTATCAATTGCCTCTGCCTATCAGACTCATTGTAGTTCTACAAAATTGCGCGATTAGTGACCATCATCCTATTCTAGCACGTCTACGTGATTGAGACCATTTGCCCCTTTTCGTGAGAAGACATTTCTTAACGACTTTAACAGTTTATCTGCCTTTGTATCCAAATAGCAGTAATTCACGTCTTCTTGTTACCTTTCGGTAGATGATATAACTCAACTTTACAGCTTTTTGTTTGAGTAAATTCCGGTTCTTTTCAAGCATATAACCTTCAAGCGTTCATCTGTTCCTCATTTGTATTCTTCACATAGTGTTTCCTCTTAGCATTCAGGACACTGCTCATTGCCGATGTGTTAAGAACCCTACACCGAGTAATCTGCAGAAGTTGGAGGTCACTAGAGTCTCCCTGCAAAAGTCTATTGAACTTGATAGTTTGTTCTATTTTTGAGAGGCTACTATTTGAATTTATTCATCGAAATGTGAGACACCGTTTTTCATCCCCATTTTTTGGTTTCCAATCCAGAAAAGCCCGATCACCCAACTGATAGATTATAAAGACACTATTCAGAGAAAGTTAAAAAGTACTTGTCTTTATACCGTCTATCTGGATTACCAGAAAGCATTTGACAAAGTTCCTCATACTATTTTTATTCAAACTGGGGAAGTTTGGTTTGGTCAGAATCCTTGCTTGTTCTCAATGGAGTTCCGCAGTGTTCGGTTCTTGGTCCACTCTTATTCCTAATTTTCATTCACGGCTTTTTCTAATTCTTTTCGAACAAGGTCCAGCATTTCACCTAAAGCTACATAAGGCAGAAATTTTCTGGTAAACAATTTAATAAAAATTTAATTGTATCTCACTGTTGATGATTCAGAAAGCACCAATTGTTTTTCCCATTTTTTTTAGCGAAGCTACCACCTTTCACTGTTTTTTAAAAAAATTTTCCTGCTTCCCACCTTTTGGCGAGACTCAGCTGAAAATTTGTGAATCATCGTGCAGTTTTTCGGAAATATGTAAAATTGTATTCACTAATAGTTCCTCGTCACAGTTAATTTTGTCAAGTTCTGCATAATGATCAATTTTGTTATGTTGAAATACTGTGCAATGACGTGACCAACTTGCTTTATAATTCTACCTTCCCATTGGGTGAAATTGAAGTATGCTTTTGCTCCCCATTTATTGTGCAAGATAAACAAAAAATGTGTTAAGAATTCTCCGTATATGTTATTTTAGTCTCACAGCTTTAGCCAGTGTCTCTAGAAAAATAGAAAAGGGCTCTACACGAAGGGAGGCGAAATTAGCTCGATACGAAGGGACGCCAGCGCGTTGATCGCGCTCCGCTCAGGCACAGTATTGATCTAGGCAAACGCGAAGTTAATTTTTGTCTTGATGTATTTGATAATCAGAATTTTGTTTTTCATTTTTGATGATCTCGGGATATTTATGTATACGGCGATATTTATGAATCTGGCAAACTTTCAGCAGACGGATTGAACAATTTCGCATTAAAAAAATCATACAGCCGTAAACCAACACGGCTATTTGAATTGTTTTTATACCTAGTTAAGCATTACCGTCAGTTGTAGTATTAATATTAGAGAAGGATTCCCCTTGCAAAGTCTGGAGACAGGGGTCCACTTCGACATAATCACATACTTCATTGACTGAATTGGCAAAGAATTGCGTATTTCAGTGTGCGCGAGGTGTTTTTTTTTTCAATTTTTGAATCAGATTGCATGAGTTAGATTGCATGTTTCCCAACACGCACAAGATCATGGTAAGTCTGCGGGGTCTCAAATGTATGAGACCAATGTCTTGAAATTCTCTTGGTTAAATCAATATTCTATTGTTTGAACATAACAGATTTTAATCAGCACGCTTCTCCTTTTTTCCTTAGCGATATCGAGAGTATGTCCCGTATTCATCAATCAGATTATTCAAAATTATTTTGTGTGCTTACAATTGTTTTTTTCTGAAATTCTCAAGGAGCTGTTTAATAGCCGCGAAGTGATAGCTGAGGCCATTATTGACCTTGTCGTGTTTTTTATTTTGTCGTCAAGACTTTTATAACGACCATACGACGTCACAATCACTTCAAATCTGCTCTTTGTTCATTCTTTCATGCAATTTCAACTGAATTGCGTGCGTGACGTCATTTTTCACTCCTTGTGGAGCGGTTTTTTGTTCATTCTCGTGATTAAATTTTTTGGTCACACGTGAATTACCTCACTCTCAAAAATGACTTCCTAACTCTGAAATTGACTTATCTTTACTTTAGTTCACAGAGATAAGGTCAAGTGAGTGTATATCACTCTAATTGAAGGTTGTTTAAGAGCAGCTAATAGAAGCAGCAATAATTTATACAGATTTTTAGTCAAAACTTAGCATCTCAGCCCTTAAGAAAAGGATAAACTTTTTTTGGTCTGTCTTTTTTTCTTACTTTATTGAGACTCCAGATCTACGAAGCTATCGCGGCTATTTTTTGACAATCTGCCAGCTATGTTCTTTCAATAGAACTGTGTTGTGTTCTACACACACACACACACACACACACACACACACACATATATATATATATATATATATATATATATATATATATTCTACATATATTATTTGCACGCTCTTTATGTAATAACATATTTATGCCGACATCTCCACTTTTGTAAGACTATAGACATTCTGAGGAGAGACTTTACTATGTTGAGCAAGTATAGTCAGCGGGATCGAATAATTTTGGGACAATTCTTCTCGGAGCAATCACTTGAGCCTATCTTGGACCTCAGAACACACTGACTTTCTTTAACATCATCTACACCAGAAATTAGTTTTTTAGCGTTCTATACGTCTTTGAAATGAGGTAAGTTTTAGCGTTTACATCCGGCTCTAAAATTATCACTGGCAATTTTTTTTGTTTCTCGCAGGCCCTGTTATTGTGAATACAAAATTAATTGTTATGTGCTCGGATTGCTATGCTCTGTTATTGCGATCTGGCCCTGAAACTTGGCATTTTGCTCAGTTTTTCATTTTGTCATTCAAAAAGGTTTTAATTTCTCAATCGGCATCGCTGAAGAAGGTGTAACATTTTTTTTGTTTTCAGGATAACTTCTCAACATGGAGAATGTCAGTATTAGAACAACAGAAGGCAGAACACGAACAAGCTAAGCACAGGTCGTATAAAGAGTTTCTTCAATTGCCTAGCAGTCCAGCATCACCTTAAAATAAATAAATACTAGAAAAAAGCAATAATAATTGAAAAATTAATAAATTTATAGAAATTTGAAATAAATTTCCAACCTATGAAATTATATCGACGGCAATGGGGGGAGGGGGTAGTAAAGTAACTACTAAGTAGTAAAATTACTACTAAGTGGGGGACCCAATTATTGAGTATTTTATTGAGAATAGTCATCGAGAGCACGATATCGCTGTTTTTTGTGAGTAATTTTAGTTTTTTTTTAAAACTATTTCTAATTTTTTTTTTCCAGATTTCGAGTAGAAAATGACAAATACTTGGATGAGATCGACAATTTAAAAGAACAGTTGCTGTCTATGAGGACGGAGTTATCAGAGAAGGAAAAGACGATAGAAGGCTTACAAACAGTTGTAAATAAACAGTCTGAACTCATTTCGAAAAGCAAACTCATGTTTAAGTGGAAGAATGAAATGGAGAATGCACAGCGAGAGGTAAGCATTATTTGGTCGTGGAACTTTTCTTGCCCCTAAAAATAATTTGTTTTCATTGCAATTGTTTGATTGATATGGGTTTTTATTACTTAATAAGAGGATGGGCTAGCTATTTCAAGTAATGGATTCTATTATAAAGATGAACATGTCAATTATTGGAGGTTGTGTTCCTCTGAAGGGTAAAAGAATACGGACTCGTTTCTCAAAAATCGAATAACTTCACAAAATTTTGTTCTACTGAAAATTAAAAGGATTTACTGAAAAGAGGTTCTGGAAATTAGTTAACTGATATCATCAGTCTGGCACCGGTTCTAAAACAGCAATAAAATTGATATAATTTTTGTAAGCAATTGTTTCTATATATGACTCTACCGCTTGCATATTTCAGACAAGCTTTTAGAAAAAAATTAGTTATATGTGGCTCTCAAAATATCTAATTACATACGCAGCCTGATGCTCTACACAATTTCAATTTTGTTTTAATTTGCTCGAGTTTGTTTTAAAATAATACAAGTACTATTTTTTGTAGATATAAAAAGTGTAAAGTAACCGTGTTTCTACCAAAGCGTGGTTTAAACGAAAAATTGACAATTGACGAAAAGGATATAATATTGGAGTATTGCAGCTCCTTTGGTATTCGCGTACTACACCCGATTCTCGTTTTTGCAACTCATCGCTTGCAATCGTTTAATAAAAGCTATTCCATCCTATTGGGTGACAATATTTGACAATTTAAACCAAACATTTGCTGTCTCACCGCTCATTGGTCTATTTAGCAGTGGTCCATTTTTGCTGCATAATTTAAATTTTTGAAATTTGGAGTTCATCAATAAATGCAAACTCACAGAGTGGCCAATAACAGATTTTTGACTTTTTTAATAGCCCGCAGCTGATTAAGATATTATTTTTCCGGTGCTTCGGAGCAGTTATTTTAGAAGCTGTTGGGTTTCCAACTTTCAGAGTTTCTCTAAAGAGCAATTCTGAAGGCATATTTTATTCCGACATGTACTTTGATGCAAGTATATTGCGATTTTTTATCCGTAAACCACAGTAAATTTTGTTGCGATTACTAGAGATGAATAATTTACATTTCTGCTTTGCTAATTAGACTAAGAAGTCATCATTTTCCCCATGCTCTACAGAGTAAGAGTAGTCTAATCCTAGTCCATTTCTACCGCAGTGTTCCAAGTTCTTAGTAGTAATCATTGGGAGTAGTGGATAAAACAAGGGAATCAACCACCAGTAAAATTTGTCCCTTTCTCCTAACGCTAATCGCGCTTGTCGAATCGGGCCAAATTTTACTGTTTGTTGATTCCCTTGTTTTATCTACTACTATACATTCTCTCTATATTCACTTCTTTTATATTTTAAATCTATCATTTCTTGTCTCACTTGGTGCAAACCACTAGTGTCGAGTTAAGCTGGTAATTAATCGTTATCAGACGGATAGTTTGGGTTCTATCCCCACTGACTCCAGTGGACGTCCCCAGATACTAGTATAAAACTAGTGAGACCGTGTAACAAGCACGTAAACAAACTTGCGAAAAAACTTGAACAATAACTAAAGGACTTACAGCTCTAGGACTTTGTCTTTTATCTAATAAGCTTCTACTAAATCCTCTAGGTAATTCTACATCTGGATGTTGTTTCTTTACATGAGCCCGTATCCCATCATATCTCACAACAGAAGCACAATATGGACAATTTACTTTAGTTGAAGTACAACTTCTACATGTATACTTACTCTCATCAAAATCAGTTAGTGGTTTTACATAATTACATTTATTACAACTTCTAATTAAGACTTCTGGGTTAAAGTTAGTGTTAAGTTTAGGGTTTGGTTTAAGGTTAGGGTTAAGGTTAGGGTTAGGGTTAGGATCTGAGTTAGAGTTAGAGTCATAGATAGAACTAGAACCAGAACGAGAACTAAAGCTAGAGCTAGAACTAGAGCTAGAACTAGATTCATTTTTTAAAGAACAACCCCATGGAGAAAAATTATTAGCACAAATACCACTTAGTATTATATTACCACACATACATTTGTCAGTTTTATCTTTATGACATGATTCATAATGATATTTTAAAAGAGCAATGTTTCCATATTTATAGTTACACTCTAAACATTTTAAAAGCATTTATAATAGGGTAAACTTTAATATTTATTAATCTAATCATTTCGCGGGGTAATATGTAACCATTATTTCAATTAAATCTTTAGTATTATCTTTAGATGTGATACACTCTGCCAAGTATTTATTTCCTAACGTATTGAGTGTATTAGTTTTACATCTCTTATCTAAAATCAATTCAAGGTCTAATTCTTTTTTATCTCTAACAAAATTTATAATCTGTTCTCTAAATTCTTCATTTTTCCATATAATCTGGTTATAAACTTTCCTCCCTTTCTATTCAAAATTCCCATCTCTTCATTGACGAAGTCACAGCTACACTGATTTATATATTCTTTTTGTATTGTATTTTGTAGATTAGTGAACGAGCTTTGCTCGTGGTTCTCCAAGCTACTTCCTAGATTGGGCTTTGCCCATGTTTCACCATTGGTATAAGCTCTTGGCTTGCCACGGACTTCGTCCGTTGGATAACCACAGACGGAGTCTGTTCGCAGATCCTTATCCAACTCTTCTCCATATCCAACGTTAACTAATGTATTTACTCTACTCAACATTGTGCTTGCTCCCATTGCTACACTCCCAGCATTTCTTGATATTATATCAGGATAAATATAACTAAATATAATTAAACCTGAGCTTGTAATTCCACCAATAGTTGATAAACTTTTTATACCCTTTCCCATAATCATTTCTTTAGTTAAAACATCATTCTGAATTTTAATATTATTTAAAGTAAGAAGTTTATTAAAACAAAACTGATAATTATCATAATTAATAGTATTCTGTTGCATTTATCATGAGTGGTTTCATACATGCTATAAGTTTATTTATGTCTTCTCTTTCTGATTCATCCTTTAAACTAAGAGCTTTTGAATCAAGGAAACCAACTCTTGAATCATATATCATTGTTCTATTACTATTAATAATATTAAAAGTATTTTCCTTCTTATTTTATTTAATTATACCATAACGAAGTTCATCTGACATTCCATCTGTACGATTATAATGGTTACTATTTAACTCACTAATTATTTTACTAAAGTCATGTTCACATTTATATATCTCATTAAAGTTTTTAAATACATCAGGTCCATTATAAGTTGTTAAATAAATAATATCACAACTCATTCTTGCTGTATTAATTATTTGAGCTGGTTTACGACACATTACAATCATTTGAATATTATAATGTCTACCTTCAGTAAAATAATAAGCTATATCCTTATTTAACCTATCACCCATATCATCAAGTACTATTACACAATTTTGAAATTTTATTTCGCATATTATTTTTTGTGATCATATTTATATCACATTTACTAAACCCAGTATAAAACTTATTAGACTCGGGATCTGTCCAGTCTCTGTCATCTTTACGCACTATAACTATATTTTTAGCTTGGTTTTGGTCCCGGTTTTGGTCTTGGTCTAAGTCTAAATATAACTTTAAGTATTGTCTAATAAAATATGTTTTCCCTGTACCAGTTCCACCATAAACAATAGTATGTAATGGTGACTTTTCATATTCAAATCTAACTAGACTCCTATTCATAAATCCACCAAAGCTTTCTTCTTGTTTTGTATATTTACTTGGTATTGAATCATATATAACAAATTTCAATTATAATAATAAGAAAAAAAAGTATACCACCTTTATCCATTTTTAAATATAAAATATAGACTTGATTTAGACTTAGACTTAGACTTATTAAATTTATTATATAAAAATGCTTATCCTAACTTTTGAGGAATTCAATAATAAATTTAATATTGATAATAATGCTATGAGCGATATCAGAATAAAAGATATAGGAAAAGATAAAAGTCTAACACCAATTGAAATAGTAAAGAGAGATGAGACTCCAGATAGTATCCGTGAACCTAACTTCAACATTATTGTGAATCTACATCCAACTGATGGTACACATTGGGTTTTAGTTATAAGAAGAGAAGGTGGTCCTGTGTATTACTTTGATAGTTTTGGTGTAGAAACCCCACCATTATTTTTAGAAGAATATGCTGATCTAGGCTCTAATGAGAGAATACAACAATATGATGAATCTTATTGTGGGGCTTATTGTTTATATATGATATATCTTATTGATAGAGGATTTAGAATTAAAAGTGCTTTGAATATTCTAGTTAATCAATGTAAATATCCAGGAATATATAATCAGTGTTTTTGTTTAGGTTGTAATGTTAATGATAAATATAATGTTAATGATAATGATCTACGAAGTAGCTTTGCTAATAATGTTAATGACAATGTTAATGTTAATGATAATGTTAATGTTAAGGATAATGATGATGTTAATAATGATTATGATCTACGAAGTAGCTTTACTAATAATGATAATGATAATGTTAATGATCTACGAAGTAGCTTTGCTAATAATGATAATGATAATGTTAATGATAATGTTATATATCAATTTGTTGAAAAACATGGCGAAGCATCCGTGGAACCGGTTCCCGGATGGACGAAGTCCTATGGCGAAGCATGGACGAAGTCCCATCAAAAGGAAAAACCCAACAATAAAGAATGTCCTACTAACACTATCTCTATAAACATAAATGAAGATCTACAATCATGGCTAAATGATGATGATATAATTACTGAAGCTGAATTCCCAGATAACTTTAGATGTATAATATCTGGTCCTAGTGAATGTGGTAAGACATTCTTATTAAAAAAATTAATTCTAGCTAGTAAATATTTTGATAAGCTATACATCATTGGACCTACTGGTGATTAATACAATGGATTAGAAAGAATAAACCCAAAAGCAATTATAGAATTTATTAAAGATATAAAATATTTACCATCTCCTGATAAACTACCCAAAGACTTAAAGAAACTAATGATATTCGATGATGTTAGAGCCAAAGAACCAGTTATTAATGAATACTTTTTTAGAGGTAGACATAATAATTGCAATATGATATATCTTAATCAAAACCTGTTCTCTCTGGATAGGCAGAGAGAACTGTAATCTTTTTTTTTATTTGAACAGAGAGGTAAAGTCCTAGCATCGATATATCAAGATTTCTTGAATAATGTTGAACTTAGTTATAATGATTTTGCTAATATATGTAATAAGGTATGGAAAGAGCCTTATAATTACATTGTCATTGATATAACTGAAAATAAAAATACTAATGGTAAACTAAGAATTAATTGGGATCGGAGAGTATTGTAGTTTAGTTTAAGTTTATATCAATATCTAGAGTTAGATCTATAATTTAGACTAGATCAACGAAGTTGCTGGCTACACCGGATGTTAAGTAAAACTTAATACATCACCATTAAAGTCTATAGGTCTTCCATGCTCATCTTTAATATGAAATTCTATATATTCTATTCTATCTTTAGTTACATTTTGATATACGATATTAGTTGTTATAATATTTATTAGATAGCCTGGTGGTTCTGTTAGAGTAAAAGTATATAGTATGTCTGTGTTATTCCCATTATCTTTAACACCAGATATCACATTACAATGAATGTTAATAGTACTAAAACCCATAATATCAACAATTTTCTGAGATGTATATTTACCTTGTTCATATACTATTTTTCTAAAGCCTAGTAATGGGGCTATTGAATTTTCTACGTCAAAGTTAATTGCACCTTGTTTTACTTCCATTAAACTTTTCATTGTGTTCTTATCAGATTCTATTATAACATTACCATTAGTTTCCTCTTTTATTAATTCTGCTATTTCGAATAATTCATATGCTCCTGGTATAATAGCTAAAATACGGGTATCTGACCATGTTTCATCCTTGATATCATATATGAATTGATTGTTCCTTCTATTCACATTAAACACCGAATTATAAACAAATAATCTAATTAAACCTAATTTCGATGAGTTAAGTATAGGTTCACTAAAGTTAAACTTTTCTGTTGGCTTTATCATTCTAAAGTTAAGTGTATGCTCTTCTTTAGTTTTAGTTAAAGCTTCATGTATATTTTGTAGTTCCCTTAAGATTAAATTGTCTGTCATTTTTTATATTCAAATATTAGATTATATTTATGGTTATAGTCATAATTATAGTCTTAGTTATAATTAAAAGTTAAATTTTTATCTTATAAAAATGGATTTTAATTTGGATACAACTTATGGTTATAATAATGATATACACAAAAGTAAGATTATAAATTATAAACCAAATAATCTGGCAACAATGAATACAATCAATACTAACATTAATATCATTCTCAATAGAGAAGAGAATCATTTAAATTTGCATGATTCATACCTAGAGATAGAGTTTGTTGTATCAGATGATGCTGGTGGTGTATTTGCTAATGATGCTAATATCAGATTAGTTAATTATGGTATGGTGGCATTGTTTAGTTCAGTTTAACTTGAAACTAGTGGTGGTAGGACTATTGAGTGTATAGATCATTGTCATTCTAATCTGTTGATGTATAAGTTATTAACTAGTACTGATGATGAATATGAGAGTGGTTTTGTTAAAAATCAAGGCAATAGAGATAGTCAACTTAAAGGTGACCATATTGTTGCACAACAAGGTCATATGTATATGATGATTAAGATGAGTGATCTATTTGGTTTTGTAAATGATTTAGAAAGTATTAAATATGGTTTAGGATTTAAACTAATATTAAAAAGAAATAATAATGATAGAGCTCTATATAGAGTTAATGCTAATCCTGGCGCAGTTGCTAATGATGGTAATATAAAAATTAGAGATATATCATGGTGTGTACCTAGTATTGATCCTAGTAATGACAATAGAATTATTGTGCAAAAGGGTTTAAGTAAAAAGAATAATGTAGACTTTAGCTATTATAAAAGAAAGGCATTTTATAAGAATGTAACCAATGCTACTAACTTCTTGTTTGATCTAGGTATGGAGAGTGGGATGGAAAAACAATATATAATAGTTGGTTTTGAAAATAATAATGTTGATGAACAAACTCATGATGCAACTACATTTGATATAATGAATGTTACTGAATGTTATTGTAAGATTGGTAGCGAGTTTTATCCTGAGGATAGAATGAATATTAATTATGGTACCAATAATTATAATAAGGCTTTTAAAGAGATTGTTAGCTTTAATAAAGATTATAATGGGTTACCGCATAATATAAAGCCATATATAAATCATAGAACATTCAAAAGTATTTATAGAATATTTATATTCGATACTAGATATCAAAGTGATCATATAGGTCCACAACCAATACAACTTAATTTTAAATTTAGTGCTGCAGTTGCAGATGTTATATGTCATCCATTAGTTTTAACTAGAAAGGTTATTAGTGTGAATAGTGATGGTAATAAGATGGTTGATATTATATCATAACTATAGTTTTAGTCATTGTTATAGTCATAGTTATGGTGAAACATGTGCGAAGCAGTTCCTGGTTAGCAAAGCTACTTCATAGATAATTATAATTATAACTATTTCTTACTTGTCTTAACAAAACCCCTAGCATAAATAATATCTAGTTTCTTTTTATTCTCTAGAGATAAGCCTCCAGTTTCAAGCTGAATCTTAGCCTTGGGCCTAACCTTAGGCTTCGAGCTTCGCTCGCGGGTGGAACCCGTAGACTTAGGCTTAATAACAACAAACGGATTATACTATTTAACTTCCATTATTTTTTATATATAGAAATGAGTGTTTTACAGAAATTTAAAAGTAATTCAAATTGTGTTGGTGGCAGACATTTTAGTGGTACTAATAATATAAGTGGAGCTATTACTTCAAAAGGTACTAAAATGTTAAGGGGTAATTGTGTTAAGTGTAAGAGAAATAAGTCAATGACTGTTAGTGATGCAACAATAGAAGCAAAGGGATTGAAAGATTTCTTTAAAAGTGTTGGTAGGGCTACAGTTAACTTTGGAAAGAAGGTTGTCAATAATCCAGTAAGAGCATTAGAAATAGCAAGTAAAATAGGAAGTGCAGCTGCATCTAGAAACCCTAGAGCTGCTTTATCAGCCACACCCGATTTAATTAAATTTGCAACTACTGGTGAAGGTATAAAGGTAAGACAAAAAGGAAGAGGGTTATACTTAGGTACTAAGAAGAGCTAATTATTTGATTATAGTCATGATTAAATTTATGATTATGTTTATATTTATGTTTTTGATTATGATTATATTATATTTATGATTATGATTTTGATTATGATTATATTTATATTATGTTTATGATTATTGATAAATATTAATACTAATATTATTATTACTAAATACGTTATTATAACTAAACACTAACAACTTTAGTTTAAAAAACACTCAGCTTGTTTTTCTTGTTCTTCCTATAATCCTCATATACCTTAACTAATTCATTATACTCATTATACTATTTTATTATCATTCATTGATTTAGTATATAGTCTATTAAACTTCTCGCTAAACTGTTTACTTAAAATATACATTTGTGAATACTTTATAATTTTATTTCTTATTTTAGTATTAATTGTTTTTGGTATGATGAACCACAAACAGTTGCTGTAGCAAAAGCTGTTGGTATAGAATAAGGTAATCCTATACCTGTTAATGCAACTGAAGTTGTTATTGCCGTTGTTGCAATTGATGATAATACTATTTCTGTTATCTCAGCTACGTTAATATAATTTTTATGTCTACTGAATATCTGATTTTAGTTATTTGTTTCAGTTTCATAATAATTTCTAATATCCTTTATAATGTTAATATTATTATTAATTTTAATATTAGCTTGGATTTTTTCGTTTATCAATCTTTCTGATACTGATGACAAATCTGAATATAGTAATCTCTCACTCGGTGCTGTTGCGTCAGTCATAGTTTCGGTTATTTTAATTAGTAAAAATTCTTTCTATTTCTTTCGTTATATCTTCTTGTTCAAAACCATAATGCTTCTCTAGTTTTTCTCGTTTTTTATCAACTAACGTACTTCGTAAAAGTATAGCAGTTTTATATTGTACTGTTGTCCTTTTATTCTTTAAAAGGGCTTCATCTGTAAAAGAATTAGTCTTTTTATTAACTTCTTTAAATTCTTTTAGCCCAGTAGTAAACATTTCATCTAGTTGTATGTTAGTGATATTCTGATTAAACTTATTATTATCAAATTCTTGTTTTAATTGATTATATTTAGAGATAGTATCAGCAGCAACTTTATTACAAAACTTAACAGTATTTGTGACTTCATTTGTTGATTCAATAAACTCATTAATTAGTTCATCATTAACTTGTGTTTCATTTAGTTGTAATGTTTTAGTTGTGACTTTATCAAGTTCACCTTTTCTTAGTTAAGTTATGTTTCTACGTAAAATGTCTATTTTATTATAAGAGGATAATAAGTTATTGTCACAATACTCTTTATTAACAACATCTTTTTCATCTATCGGAGGATGTACATTTGTAATTTTATAGGTATCCTTCATATCAATATTATCATTATCTTCTAGGAATAACCCACGAGCCTTACTTAGTGTTAAGTTGTTTGTTGATGTTAATGTTGATCCGAGAAGCGGGTTCCCCGATGGACCTTCGGTCATGCTTCGCCATTGATGTTTAGCTTGATTGAATCTATTTCTTGTTATTATTTAAGAAATATATTTAATGATTCTAAAACTTTTATATTAGATTCAAAGTCAAACTCGGATTTTAATAATTCCTTTTTGTAATATTTACCTTCTATTATCTCACCATTAATATCCTCTATTTTATATGTTGGTGGTTGCGTTTTTAGAACTTCATTAACTTTGAACAATTCTCTATTCCAATTAGAAGTGTATCCCTTAGAGAAGATATTACGTTTATCTGCATTTCTAACATAATCACCAACTTTGAGTTTAGGTTTAATATTCTAAAAACTAAAAGTGTATTTAACTTTATCAGGATTATTAGAAGCGTCAACTGGTGTCATATTAATTATTGAGTGAATGTTATTGTTATATGTTACAACAGCATCATTTAATATATTTACCCAATTACCATCGCCATGAACATAGGTTTATTTATTATGTGTAATAATGTTCTATTAAATCTCTCTATGAATACAGCCTTTAAATCACTATAAGTAGAATATAGTTTTGTTTCATATTCTTTAAGTAAAGATTTAAATGTTTTGTTGTAAAACTCACTACCTCTATCTACCCATAACTTTTCTGGTTTTCTATCGGGGAACCCGCAACTATGTTGATCTTCCGAGCCACCTTGTGGATGTTCACGTAATACTATATTAAAACCATTAGTTATAGATAAACCAGATTTACAATGGAACAGCCCATGCATATTTTGTGAATAAATCTATAACAGTTAATATAAATTTATAATTATTATTGTATTTACTTAGAGTTGACTTATCAATTAAATCAGCTGACCATGTTTCATCTTTATAGAATGGTATTATTCCCTCTCTTCTAAACTTTGTTATTTGAGGGCTAAATACTTCTTTAGCTAATAAGTGTTGTTGTTGTTGTTGTTTTTCCATCATTGTTTATTTACCATAATTAAAAACAAAATTATCTAGTTGCTCTTGATTAATGATATTCATAGATAATAGTTGCTTAGATATATCTAGCATTTCATCATTTAATCCATCATGACCAGCTTTTGTTTCTAGTATTAATAATTCTAATTTTTCTATTAAACTATTTGGGTCCACGTAGTGGTGGCAACTTTGTTGGTTAGGGTTGCTAATTAATCCCCTACCATATACATCTTCTTTTATCCCTATTATACGTTTTATTGTTCTATATCTAGCGCTTTTCTTATCCCCTTTTCCTAAATCATATCTAATATCCTTTAAAAACCTTTTAATTTTGTTTTCATCTTCCTCGATTTCACCATGTTTTATATTAGGGTTAGTAAGAAAGTTTATAAACTCATCTGACAATTCATATATTTTATCCTTAACTATAAATGCATTTTCTTGGTAAATTAGTTTAGCACCGTTCATCCAATTCACCAATATCTAAATTAACGAACTTTAACTTTAATTGGGGATTAGATTGAACTGACATTAAATTAATAATTTGAGCCGTGTCTTTATCTACTAACATTCCTGGTTTATATCGAGCGTTCTCTACAGCTTTGTCGTTGGACTTCACCAATGCTTCACCATTGGACTTCATTAATGCTTCATTAAACTGGGAGCCAGCTTGGTGGATTATCTTTGTTTGTTTATCTAACTCTTGATTTTGCCAATCTATTGCTCTCAATGTTTGTTCACTTAATGCTAGATTATGTTCATTATGAGCTAGCCATGTTTCATTGTTTGCATTTAGTGTTTTAGTTAAAGGATCAAATAACTCTTCTATTTCACCATAATATTCCTGTTGTTTTAATTTATCTTCTAATCTATTTCTTCTGTTTTGTTTTTCTAGATTATTTAATTCTATAAGTGTTTCTAATTTAGTCATTTTTTATAATTATAATAAATCATTATATAGTGTAATGGCGGCAAGGATTAACTTTCTATCATCATTGATGGTTAATTTCTTTAATATTATCTATGAACGGTTCTAATGATTCTTTACTTACATCTAATTCTAATTTTATTAATAGCTCTATTGGAGTAGTATTAATCAGGGAACCTGCTTCGCAGATCTTTTTTATTAAATCTCTTATGAATAGATATAGATTATCATCATGAGGATAACTGTTTATATTGTTCATATAAAACCTTTTATCATCAAATATATTTAAACTAATCTTACTTGTTTTTGTTGTTATGTTATCGCCAACTTTTTGTATTCTGCATTCATCTACTGTTCTCTGTGTATTATTCATTAATGCATCATAATAATCTATGTGCCTAGCATTATTATGCTTCTTTATTCCTTTTTCTTTAGTGTTTTTAGGATAATTTTTGAAGATATATGTTTTGGGGGACAATGCTATAAATTCCTCAATAATCCTACTCCCCAGCTCGTGCTTAAACTTGCCGGGGACTTTATTATTAGTTTTTATAGGTATGTCTAGATTACTCAAGTCCATATGCTCATCACTAACTTTACCTTCACCATAAATTAATACGAAACTGTCCGTATCCATATAGTGAAGTGTTAGATCTTTGAGGGATGGTTGTAGAATATTATAGAATACATCAAACATATGTAATTTGCTAAGTTCGAGTATTGTTACTCCTACATATACAGGAGAGCTATATTCTATTTTTTTCTTTATATATTCTATTTGGCTATAATCTCTATATCTATTTATATTCTTAAATGTTGTTTTACTTACACTTTTCATTATCTTTTCTTCATCATGCAGGAACTTGCTTTGAAAGAAGTGTAGAGGATTCATGCACATTCTTCCCTATAATGAGTTATTCATTAATTTCCTTACATCCTTTTCTGCTTCTGTTTTAGCTGTTGCTCTTTTATTTGTGTTGTTTTGTATATAATCTCTACATATATAATATTGTTTAAATTTAATTACTCTGTATTTTTGTTACTTTTACTCCCATCTTAACATAGAACTTTAACATCTTATAATGAACCATGTATTCTGTTTTGTTGTTTTGGTCTAAGATTAATTTCTCCGATCTTGCCTTGCCTCCATCTCTTTCTCTGTAACCTAATTCATTATCATTTATCTTTCTCTTATTAGGCATTAGTGCTAACTGTTCTGTTCTTTACATTCATTAGTATAATCAATATCACAAACTATATAGTAGCCATGATCACTATCATCTGGAGTATTTAATATAGTATCAAGAGTAGTAGTAGTTGTAAACTGGAAGTCCTTATAAGGTAGCTTTTGCATCATTGCATAGCCGTATAGGTTGTTTGCATCAATGTACCAGATATTTCTGTTATGGGACTTCATCCCTGTTTCACCATCCGCGAAGGGGCTTTGCCGATTTATATATCTATCACCCATTATTCCACATATACCACCTCTCTTTGCTCCAACAAAATCATTTAACATTTGTTTATCTTGTAATGTATCTAATGTAACACCGCTTGACATTAACCAACAATCAAAACTATAACCCGGTAGACTAACTTAATGTAGTCGGTTGAGCTTGAATTCTTTCATACTTAGTTTGATATATTCATTCATGCAGTAATCTAATATTTCCACATCATTCTGTAAATACTCTATAGTTAGATCTTTACCAGTTTTATGACTGTTTTCATTATTGAAGTTATCTACTTCTTCTTGTGTTGGTAATTTATTATGTAGAGAGGATTTGAAGTCTTCTATTTTTGGATTACCTATAACTTCTTGGTAGGTAGCTTTGCTACCCTTGGTAGTGGAACTACTATACGACTTCGTCGTGGTGCCCAATTGATTTGAACCCAAACCAAAGCATTCATATGGATATAATGTTTTAGTTTTACATCCGTATATCTTTGCCATTTGAGCTAGAGGCATAGCTAGGAAGTTATAACTATCTAAGAATTTGACGCAACCAATGCTAAACATCTTAAACTTTTCAGCAGCTAGTGGTATGTTATCTACTTTTCTTTTATCATTATTCTGTCTGAAGAGCTCACTGTATAGTAGGTTGAAGTCATAGCCAGAGCCATTATGGAATATTACTGGAATGAATTTTTGTTGTTTGTATCTTAGATTTCATATTTTACATTCTGGTCCTCTATATTTACCAGTTTCATGACAATGATCTCTTACTTTATTAATGCATGTTTTGCTGCAGATATGACAAGTGTTATTGGTTCCATGATATAATTTATCTTCTTCTGTGAATATCATCTTTTCATGTTTGAAATTATTCTCTGTTTCTATTTCTAATAGATCTCTAGCAAACCTTTTGATGCAGCCTAGACCGGAAGTAGTGCTTGAAGTTACCTTGCCAGGTGTAACCCACAGCTATTGGAATATGTTCAGCTATTACATATTTACAGTCATTAGTTGAGACTTCAACAATGCAACATTCTATATCGGCAGTTATAATATTTTTTATATTCTGACGTTTGTGTTCATTTATAAAAGTAAAGTTTTTTCTTAGGACAAACAATCTCTGATTTGAATGAGTTGTTGCATTCGTGTTTATCATATTTAATTTGTGAGTTAAACCAATAGGTACATCTATCGCAATAATAATATTTTATGTTATTTTTATTTGGGCGAACTAACAGGGTTTCTATATTTTTTATTAGGGCACAGTGTTCTATTTGTCCATTACTCCAAACTAGTATTCTTACATCTTTTCTATCTTTATTAAAATCATCCACTTGTTTAAACAATTCTACTTTACCTCAACCACAAGGTGTGTATACCCAAATACTAATGTTATACAATTTCTGTATTCTTATTATATAAGCAAAATCATCTTCATGTTGTTGTCTTGGTTCAATTAGTTTATCTACATATTTACTTTCTCGAGTTGTATGGTGTGGGGCGGGATGCAGCCAAGCAGTTATAGTTAGTTTTAAGCAATTGTATTTATAACTACCTATATTTAATATCGATTCAGAGTTTTTGGATCGGCCGGTAAATCTATATAACTACCAATAGATGCTTTAGTTGATTCAATGTTTAACTGAATACTTCTTATTCCAAGAAACTCGAAATCATAACCATAACTTTTATATATTTCCTTTTCGAAATCTAGCCACCGATTGAAGTCACCATATTCATATATTGCAATATTATTAATATAATCAGTATTGAACAATATTTTAGTAGTTTTAACTTCTTCTTTGGTTCTCTTCTTATAATCACATTCAGCCGTGATCTTATATTTAAAACTCTTAACTTTACGAAACTGGTAACAGTTTTTAATTTCTTCTAAAGAGTAATTAGTTGCTTCATCTATATCTTCAATGTAATTCCCACCTTTATCTGTAATATAAAACTCTCCCATGTTCTGACTGGAGTTTATATCAAAGTCTTCTGTGTTTTCTAGATACTTACGATTATGACTATATGAGTGAGTAGTTAGAGCTATTTTATTCCTAAATTCTCCATGACATTCTTTACATTCATACTTAACTCTGGTGTAGATATCCTCTTCAGTTTTAGTTTTAGATTTGGTGGCTGGTTCAGTTTTAATAATATAATAATCTTCATCCGAATTATACACCCTCTCCGAGGTTTCTTCTTCTTAAGACTCAAACATTTTCTCCAGTAGTTCCTTATGTTTGAGATCGTATGATTGATGCCTGTATAAACCCTTCTTTGATTCAAAGGATAAATTACAGACATCGCAGAAATTTATGACACTAGTATTAGTTGATTGAGACATGTATTTATTTAGGGAAATAATTAAAAAATAATTTTTCGAAAAATGAAAATGAAATGCAAAAAGCGTATAGATAAACCTTGGAAAGAATGTTGTAATAATTGTAAAGAATTAGAATATTCTTGTTATGTATGTAAAAATATGGTTAAAGTGAAAGATTATATAGAACATTTGGGATATCATTATTCTGATCCTGATCAATATCTAACATTTAGTATGTGGAATGTTTATAAACATATATCATTATATAGATTTAGAAATAGGAAATGTAGACTATGTCTTTATCTTCATAGATATAGATATGGTCATACTAGAAATCAATTCAGGGAGCATGTTTATAGGTATAATTTTCAAGAAGACACTGAAAAACACTAATCACAGTGTTTCCACCGATCTCAGTGTTTTTGACTGTGCTCTTTTTATCCAAGTTATCCACAAAGTGGCTTCATCAATCCACAAAGTGGCTTCACAGATTTTCGCAAGTTTTGTTTTACGTGCTTGTTACACGATCTCACTAGTTATACTGAAAAACACTAATCACTGTGTTTCCACCGATCTTAGTGTTTTTTGACTGTATACCCATCACAGTGTATCCCATATACAGTCTCACTGTAGGGATCTGTGAAGCAGTTTCACTGATCAACCTTACTGTGAATTTGTTTTTTTCTCACTTAGTTTCATAGTAATTCACATCAAAGTCGGGGGACGTTCACTGGAGTTAGTGAGGAAGGAACCCCAAACCTTCCGTTTGCTAAAGCAACTTAACTAGACTCGATAAGTTAACCACTACGCCAAGTGAGACAGAAACTTTAGTTTTAGATTGATTAAATATTGATTAGGGGATATTTGAAAATTTTTATTATTTTAATTTTTCTTTCAATTTTTGTTCAAGTTTTCTTTTTTGTTCAAGTTTTTTCGCAAGTTTGTTTACGTGCTTGTTACACGGTCTCACTAGTTTTATACTAGTATCTGGGGACGTCCACTGGAGTCAGTGGGGATAGAACCCAAACTATCCGTCTGATAACGATTAATTACCAGCTTAACTCGACACTAGTGGTTTGCACCAAGTGAGACAAGAAATGATAGATTTAAAATATAAAAGAAGTGAATATAGAGAGAATGTATAGTATTAGATAAAACAAGGGAATCAACAAACAGTAAAATTTGGCCCGATTCGACATGCGCGATTAGCGTTAGGAGAAAGGGACAAAATTTACTGGTGGTTAATTCCCTTGTTTTATCTACTACTATTGGGCGTTAGCGTTTTATTTAATCGGATGTGAATTATATGTTCGGATATAATTCTTAGTTGCCGAGTTTTTAAGTACCCTGATAATAGTGCCGGGCACAAGGCACGAGCGGGCATAGGATTCCTGTTCTAAAGTATTTAGAGAATTAAAGGGTAAAAAGTGCGAGGGCAATAAAGTGAGCTAAGCTGAAAAAATTAGGCTGAGGAGAGCAACTAAGATGGCAATAAGTTAAGACAAATGCGCTATAAAATTATATGTTTATTGCGTAGGTGTTTTCCGCGCGCATTTCTAAGATTTAATTGCAAACTAATTACTAGGTTGAGCTACCTCTAAATTTTAGTGCCTAAATATTTTTAACCTAGATTCTCTAAGCAACTGCCATAGTTGGTAATATTTATTGCTAATGTTATTGCAACGAGAATTGCTAATGTTATTACGTTATCGGCATCGAGAAGTTAACAATTTCCAAGCCTCAGTCGATTTTTTGAATATCTTTGAGAGGGCGACTGAAACCGTGTAGTAATGTTTTAATCAACTCTCGTTGCACATACAAAAGGTATTTTACACCACGGTTTTATGCAACATTTCTCTGTTCCTTGTAGTTTATCTCAATGCAGAGTTTTGCCATTGTTTCAGATTTTCGTTGATTACATCGGGTGCTAACAAGTTGTTTCATGGATGACTTAAGCAACTGTTATTGCAACGAGAGGTCCTTAAATTTGACGAAGTTCAACCATTTGTGTGTCTTTTCTGATTCTCAACTCTTCCGTTTATGACCGTCAATTGCAAATGGTGCTATTGATAATACCTAGCGTGTTTTTGTTAAAACAAGCAGGTAGAGGATAATTGATATTTCTCGCTATAGGAAGGATACAGGCTAAATTGAACGAAGTTTAAAGCAATCATTTTAATTGTTCTCGAAGAGAAGCAATTATTGTAAACGCATCTTTTTTTGCAAAATTTTTGCAAGACCGTTTTTTGACTTTTCGAGTGACTTTTAGGCCCTTGACTTTTTGCGTTTTGCGTAATCTATAAGTTTTATCTCATTCACAATTTGTCATTTTTCACTTTAAATCTTTTTAATGGTATATACTAACCTCTGATGAGGTTTTTTGAATTCTCCTAATGAATTTCTTAGTCCCATTTAGCACCCCCCCCCCCCCCCCCCCCGACTGAAGCAGGCTGCAATTGATTAGAGCTCTCACTAGTCGTTCGAGAGCAATATTCCGACGTTAGTGGGTTATGTTTATTTTTGTAAACGCTTGTGTTTTTGCAAAATGTTTGCTTGACATTTTTGCGCTTTTGTTCTGGAACATTCTTTGACTTCTTGAGTGACTTTTTCACGCTTGAGTTCTTCATTTTTGAGTGATGCAAGTTGCTCTCTCTGAAATAAAGTTTGTTGCTAATCGACTCTGAGCAAAAAAAACGAATAAACGCCAGTGTAGCTTAGTGGGTGAGATGTTGGACTGCATCCCGGAACGGAGGTCTGGAGGGTGGGGTGGGTGGGGAGTTGGGGGTAGTTGGCAAACTGCTATGGAGGCGGCGGTTTTTTTGCACCCATAAAACATTTGTAAACTACATTTCTCTAAATTAAATAGATCCCGCCTGTCGTTAGAGAGCAATTCATCCGAGGTCAGTCGGTTTGTTTATTCTTTGAGCTGCGAAATCACGACTTGGATTGTTTCAGCAACTTTGCTTAAAAATGGCAGACGTGTACCGCAATCGGAAGCTGTTAGCGAGAGCGTGGGCCAATTGGCACTGTTTGATAGAAAACAAATGGAAAGAGAGGGTTGAGAAGGCGTGTCAGCTGAGGGCTCAGGAAGTTTGTCACAAACTGGAAGAGAAATACCAACATCAACTGGAAGAGGTTTGTAGAATTTTTCCGCCAGGAGTTATGATCCGCGGTACCACTAGTATTAGCATGTGGAGCGATTAATTGCTCTCGAAAGATATTGAAGCAGTTATTGTAGTCGCGTGTACCGAGCCCCCGTCAGTCATCCAGGAGCAATTCCCGCAGCATCAGTACATTTTCTCCTTTTTTTGTTGAAAAAGTTTTTGCGCGCGTTTGACCATGTGAACTGACTAATACAAGTGTACGTGTCTGATGGCCGATCATTAGGTAAGGAGTACCTATTACAATTATAAATAATAGTATAAAGGTGTAGAAAATATCAGTTAGGGATAATGAGATGATATTCTTCTGGGTTGCTTAGTACGTAAATGTCTGAGAAATCTGTTATGCTAATAAATTTAAGAGATAAAACATTCTGTGGAGGTCAATATAGACTGATTAGAAATCGTCCCTAGCTGGCCGGTGGGCAGTAGATTGCAAAAACTATGCACTGTCTTGATTGTAACTTTAACAATATTGTTTTTGAAAGATTACTGAAATGTCGCATAGCATTCGGCTTGCTTTTACTTTGACTTATTTTGCTCTCACAGGAATTTGCGATAACATATACCGTTCTTAGAGCGCTTCGTTACATTTATCTTGTGAGAATCTGAGCTGCTGTGTTTCAGATGGAAAAGGGGCTTAACGACTCAAGACTTCAGATAGAATCAATGCAAGAAGAGAAATTACAGTATGAAGAGAATATGCGACAGGCATTCTTGCGAGGACTGTCCGCTCTCAACCAGGAAGCACACACTATATTTCATACTCCTAGGTACCCTCTTAATTTCTGTTCACATTTTAACCATTTTTAATAGCCGCCCTCATCTTCTCAGCCGGCTATTATAGCGCTCCTATTTTTTTACGACTCGAAGAGGAGTATTGGAGAAGTCCTTTTTTTTATAGCTGCGAAGCTGTAAGCTGAGCGAAGCTATATTGCGGTGCTCTTGGTTTTTTTTGTTTCGTCGTCTGACGCTCTTTTTTCGTTTTACATTTGTTCACACAGCAAAGCTGAAAAAGTTTCAGACTTCTTCCTCTCACTAACGGCATTTGCGCGCGTGACGTCATTTCTCACTCGCTTTAGCAAAAGTTATTAGGTTATTTGCGTGATTAGATTTTGATCATACGTGACTTACCTCACTCAATAAAATGACTTTGCACTTTAAAACTTAAGTTTAGTTTGAATTTGTTTAAGGTCAAAGGAACGCATTTGTGCAGTAAAGGTCCCTAATAGGAGGCTTCTGCGGAATGAATTTTAACAAGTTTTATTAATTTATCGCTGAATGTTTTTTACCTAGATTTTTTGAGCGGCGTCGATTTTTTTTTTCAATTTTGATCTTTATCTGTTTCTATCTATTATATGGCATGCAGGTCTATTCTTTCGCAGCTATTCCGGCAATCTGCCGGCTATGTTAATCAATTTTATTGGAGTGATTTTTGAAGCGGGAAATGAAACGCGTGAAAAAATTTGGAGTGGTTTTGGTGCTGAACAAAAGCGAAGAGCGAAGCGAAAAGAGAGTGGTTTTCGTTCATACCGCTGTTTTTAGAGAGCGAGAAATTGATGTGTGTAAAAATTTTCTCTAAGCGAGCGAAATTTTTTTGTTCACGTGCGGCATTTTAAAGCAGTTTTTTTTCATTTATTTTGGTTAAGAGTTTTGGTTATGATTTTGTTTTAATTTTAGGCTGGTTTTGGTATTGCTTTGAATTTTTTTGGAAATTCATGAGAATTTTATGATAATTCGGAGGTTTTTAATGTATTTTGCTTATTTTTGGGCTGATTTTTGCGTTTTTTTTTACTATTATTTTGTTTTACTAGCTCAAATGGTTATTGAAGAAACTCCTTCTACTTGAGCAAATTTATGATAACAATTTGTTACAGTTTTGTGGGTAAGAATCATTTTTTGTTGAGAAATATGACAAAAAAATGGCGAAAATTGGAACTATTTCTCTTAATTTTTTGCAGTTTTTCGTTTTTTTTTCTGTTTATAGCTAAGTTTCCTAGCCTTTTATGACTTGCCTATTGTTTTGCGATTATCTGGATACCCTATTGGCTGATGGGAATTTTTCTTTGGATTTATATGCTTTTGAAATTTTGAAAAATTTGATAACTTTTTCTAGTTTTTCAGTGAAAGTTGTTTTAAAGAGCTTTCTTTTCATAATTTAGCCTCAAGTATTTTTCAAAATTCACATAAGTGGTTTTAGTAAGTACTTGTTGTTTTGATGAAGTTATTTTGGCAGAGATAGTTTTTGCGGGATCTCAATTTATAACAAATTTTGATCAGATTTTTTATCATATTTTAACAGATTTGATTTTATTGTCTTTACTTTTTTGTTTCATGGTTTTGTTTCAAGAGAATCATAAATTAACGAAAGCACGTTTTGTTTGATGAGTAGTTGGATGGCGTTTAAATGGATTTTCACTTCGGCTATTAATGGATTTTCAATTCTTCCGGCTATGTTTTTTTACTTCGTCGAATAAAAAATGTTTCGCTTTACCTCATTTTGCCGCTTTTTCAACATTTTGCGTGATATCTTTTTGACTTCTCTAGGCTAGTTTCTCTCTTCTCTCATTCTGCTAAAAGTGATTTTGAACATCAGTTGCTCAGCAAAGCAATTCAAATTGGACAGAGTCAGCATAAAAAATTGAAGTCAGAAGTAGAAACGGGATAAACCCATAAAGCCCATTTTTAGATGCCCGCTATTTGAACGTCGTTCCTATAAGTCTTAGTTACCATCTCTAATGCTTATTGATAATGATAATAGCTCCTGTAACCTCTCTCCAAGAAACAGAAGTATGTTCAACTGCGAAATGCTATCAAAATATATTGGACTTAAAAATGTTTTTGTACAAAAGTCTTTTTTTTCAATATCTATTCTTTCAATCCCAATCATGCTGATTGGAATCAACGGCGGCTATTTTCCGGCAATCTGCCGGGTATGTTTTGTAAATTTGTGAAGACTTTTGAGGCCAGTGACTGTTTTCTTTTCTTTTACCACACTGTTATCGCATTGTTATTGCGATCGAGATGTCTTGAAAATGTTTGGCAATTCTTGGAATAGCTTTAACAGAAAAACTTATGCATAGAAAATTTCCCGTTTTATAAATTAACTTTTTAAAATTAACTTTTCAATTTTCTAAATAAAAATTTATTGTGTAAAATGGTATATTACACGTAGATATATTGTCGTTTTCCAGCAATTGGTATAGTTAGACAGCTGATATATTGAAATTAAACTTGCAATGAAGTCCCTAAACTTTTGTGCTGGAAATATTAAATTTCTGTTACCTGATCAAAGTACCATCTTTTTAGGTCACAACAAACATCAGTATCGTCATCATCAGCGTTGGTGCAGAATGTTAACAGTGCTTCATACTTACAGAAACAAACTGATCTGTATTCAGGTAAAGAATTGCCTTGATAGAATTATGAAAGCAATAGATCTATTAGAAAAGAAAATGATGGTTTTGAAAATGTTTTTTGTTTCAACATAGTCACTTTAGAAGGTTGAAAAATGGTTTGTGATTTTGACGTGAACCGGAGCTAAATTTAGTACTCATTGTATGTTAATACGAGAAAAAAGCTTTTGGGCTAAAAACTATTCTGTTGCATTTGTTTGTCGGCCTTCATGCAGTGACTAGATCAGATTCTGAAGAATTCGGCGGCAACGCAAAGCAAAAGTAGATTTCTCCATCTGGTTGTTGATTTGGTTATAGGTAGTTGCAAAACAGCAATAAGTCACAGATATTTTAAATCAATTAATTCTCCATTAAGGTCCCAGTGGCTGTAATTCCCAACGAATGGGAGCCGATGATTCGGACAATGTTCAACCAACAGCTCAGTTACAGATGCCTCGTTCGGTCAATCAAACCCCGTTTCTTGGTGAGTAAGTGCTCGCAAATGAAATGTGTACAAAACCATTAGTTATGTTGTACTCGTAACATGCAATATGTCAAGTGTGCCATCTTATGAACAACTTTTTGACGCATGGAGTCTGGAATTTTTCACGATCTGATGTGGCTAAACAAGGGGCGAATTTCTTTTAGTTTCAAAAATTTTCAATTTCTGTAATTGACCAATAAAAAGTCTGTAACCTCAGGAGTACGTTTCTTTTTGCCCAGAGAGTTAGCCCACAGCCTGAATTTTTTGTTCACGTGCGTCAATTTGATTCGTTTTATTAATAGCCGCCCTCATCTTCTCAGCCGGCTATTATAGCGCTCCTATTTTTTTTTTTACTTCGTCGAATAAAAAAATGTTTCGCTTTACCTCATTTTGCCGCCTTTTCAACATTTTGCGTGAAATCTTTTTGACTTCTCTAGGCTAGTTT
The DNA here is from genome assembly GCF_964194025.1 of Convolutriloba macropyga. NCBI lineage: Eukaryota > Metazoa > Xenacoelomorpha > Acoela > Convolutidae > Convolutriloba > Convolutriloba macropyga. The sequence goes on from NC_134482.1 coordinate 16,639,211, forward strand.
CTCTCTTCTCTCATTCTGCTAAAAGTGATTTTGAACATCAGTTGCTCAGCAAAGCAATTCAAAATGAACAGAGTCAGTATGAAAAATTGAAGTCAGAAATAGAAACGGGATAAACCCATAAAGCCCAATTTTAGATGCCCGCTATTTGAACGTCGGTCCTATAAGTATTAGTTATCTCTCTCTAATGCTTATTGTTATTGATAGGAGCCCCTGTAGCCTCTCTCTAAGAAACAGAAGTATGTTCAACTACGAAATGCCATCAAAATAAATCTTCAAAAAGACTTCAAAAATGTTTTTGTACAAAAATCTTTTTTTTTCAATATCTTCTGTTATTTCAATCCCAATCATGCTTATTGGAATCAACGGCGGCTATTTTCCGGCAATCTGCCGGGTATGTTTTTTTATAGCTGCGAAGCTGTAAGCTGAGCGTAGCTATATTGCGGTGCTCTTGGTTTTTTTTGTTTCGTCGTCTGACGCTTCATTTTCGTTTTACATTTGTTCTAGAACATTCTGTCTCGTCACTGCTTAAATGGCTTTTTCGCGCTTGATTTCACGCTTTCTGCGTGACCTAAATTGCGGTTATTCAGAAACAGAATCTGTTCCTAAAACAAAGTTGATTGTAAGAAAACAGATTGTATGGTCCGACAGCCGAGTGGTTAAGGCGACTGGCTGTTAATCAGGAGATCGGCGGTTCGAGACGCGACAGGTAAAATTTTTTGCACCCAAAAACAACCTCCTTTGAAATAAACTTGTAAGTTTTATAGGCGGCGGCGATAACTATTATCAACTCACTTCTGTATCTTTTTCCATCTGTATTTTACGGCACGCAAGTCTATTTCGCAGATATTCCGGCAATCTGCCGGCTATGTTTTTTGAGTTTTTGGATAGATTTGTTTCTAGGTGCTTTACCGAATATTTTTGTAGTGATTTCTAGGTCTTGTTTTTTCAGTTAATAAAATATTTTTAAATTTTAGTTCAGGATTCGTCCTTATGTTTTTTCCTGCTTCGTCAATCAAAACTTTTAAGTATTTGCTTATAACTTGTTCATTATTTTGCGACAAATCTTTGTGACGTCGCAAGGCTAGTTTCACTCTTCTTTTAATCTGTTCGAAGTGCTCAGTATTTGAAATTAGTTCTAATTAGTCTTAGTTAGCAGGTATATTTCTCAATACTAGTGTTGATACTAATATTTGTATCTGCTTACCATGGAACGAGTATGTCTAACTACAAAATTCAATAAAAGTACTCGTGATTTGAAAGATTTTTTTTTGTATAACAACCCATTTAATTTTTTAATAGCTGCTGTCAACTCAACGGCTTTTGTTCGGGTGCTCTTCTTTTCTCAATTTGCTTCACCTTTCGATTACGTTTTTCGTTTCGCATAAGTCGCAACTTTCACGTTTGACTCCTGCCTTACCTCACTCTGTTTGAACTGAATGGATTTGTTTCTGTCACTAATCGAATTACACATTGATTCAATTGAATGGAGTTTAGATTTCATTCCAACAAATTTGCGCAAATGAGTGAATACGGCCATGGTCAAAAAGGCATAATCAAATGAAACTGTATAAACCGAAAGTCTGCTCAGTAAGTCATAGTGAATTAGGTTGTCAAAGAGCGATTTCTAGAATTAGTAATAATCTTAAAAGCTTCAAAATTAGAAGATAAATTAGTTGAATTTTGGAATCTAAATGAAAATGCACACCAAATTAGAACACTTTGAAAATTGTCGATTTTTATCTTTTTCTGTTTCAATCCGAATTTGCGGCTATTTTCCAGCAATTTTCCGGCTATTTTCCTTTTTTCTCTGATCTTTCAATATCAACCGGGCTTTTGGGAAGCAATGCTCGCTGTTTTCTGAAAATCTTTTGGTTTTTTTCTCACTGATTTGTCTTGTGACTTTTGCTCTGTTCTTAAATATATAAGACTACACAAAAGGCCATTATTGTTTATGGGCTTTTGAATTTTTTTCAATTCAGAGATTTTTGATCTGTAGTGTGCTGTTTTTTTAAGGTTGATAGATTTTGAATGGTAATGCGATGATGGTCTGGGAAGTTTTTATGATGGTCAATTTCAAGAAAAATTGTTGCGTTATTCTTGTCATCTCGGAGCAGTGAAAAGAGTAAAATGCGAATAATTGTAATACATCGAATTTTCAACTTTCTAAATTGGAAGGAGAGATAAGTGTTCGAAAGAATCTTCGGAAACCTTATTTTCAATCTGGATCAAACTTAAGTTCTTGTCAAGGGAATTTTGAGGCGCCGATTAATTTTTAGTACCTTGTTCTTTTTCTAAGAAAAATTATTTATTCAAGATTTGTACAGAGGGTATACTATCCGCAGCTGGAATAAATTATTCAAAACCTAGAATAGTTAAAATTTTCCCTTGTATAGGATTTGATCCTCACTTGTTCATTGACAGGGTGGCAGAAATCGAGATCTTCACTTAGTAAGAAACTCTTAAACTGTTGGACCTTCTGCTTTTACTTAGCAAATGATACATAATGCTATTTTAATTGATCAATTATGTGCTCTCGGAACTAAGACAAATTTCTTAAATTGAGAATGGTTTTTGATTCGAAAAATTTGGATCGAAAGATTCCATTGCAAACTAATTGCTTTCCTCGTTTCCTCATTTCAGATTAAAACGAAAAAAAAATAAAAAAAATTACAGGTGACGAAATTCATATCGTTGTTCTGTGAAGCCGAGGAAAGCAATTAGGCATATACGAAGTTTTACGCTGCCGCTTTTGGTTTCAGATCTCGATTCGTTTCGACCTGTGAGTTCATTTGGGATGTCGGAGGCTGTTGGGTCCTTGATAGACGTTACACCAGCTCTCACCGTCGACCCAACAACTGCCAGTGGCATACATCGACAGCAACAGAGTAACCAGCAATATTTCAATAACCAAACGCATCAAGTGAGTATAGAAGAAGCAGGAAATTTTTTAATTAATAATCGCAGTCAGACTCTCAACGGCTAGTATTTAGGCGCTCTACTTTTTACAATCCGGATATTAATAGTGCGCTGTATTTATTTACGAAGAGGAGTATTGGAAAGGTGTCTTTTTAGAATCAATTCCATTGGAACAAATTTTTAAGCAGGAAATGAAACGCGTGCAAAATTGAAAGTGGAGCGATAAGAGTGGTTTTCTATTCATACTCTTTTTAAGAGATCGAGAAATTGAGGTGTGAATAAAAGTCTGAGGGATCAAAATTTTTTGTTCACGTGCGGTTTTGAAGCAGTTTTTTGTAGCTGCGAAGCCGTAAGCTGAGCGGAGCTACATTGCGGTGCGCTTGGGTTTTTGTTTCGTCGTCTGACGCTCTTTTTCGTTTTACATTTGCTCACACAGGAAAGCTGAAAAGTCAAATTTTCTGAATGTTTTCTTCCTCTCATTAACGGCATTTGCGCGCGTAACATCATTTCTCACTCTCTTTAGCCAACGTTTTTAGCTCATTTGCGTGATTAGATTTTGATCATGCATGACCTACTTTACTCAACAAAATGCCTTGCACTTTAAAACTTAAGTTTATTTTGAATTAGTTTAAGGTCAAAGGAACTCATATGTTAAAAGGGTCTCTAATGAAAAGGCTTCTGCGCAATGAATTTTCACAAGCTTTATAAATTTATCGCTAAATGTTTTTACATAGCTTTTTGAGAGGCGTCGATAACTTTTCAACCTGTATCTGTATCTGTTTATCTCTATTAAAAGGCACGCACGTCTCTTCTTTCGCAGCTATTCCGGCATTCTGCAGGCTATTTTTTCAAATTTTGTTTAAGAAGTTTGATTACAATATTGTTAATTGTATTAGTCCTCTCGGTCTTTTTTTATGCGATTTTTCGCTTGACCGATTTTTCGTCTGACGCTTTTGACTTTTCGTCTTCAAAAACGGGATAAACAGGTAGCGCCCAGCGGGCATTAAGTGCTCTTAGAGCCTTTCAGCTCTGTTTCAGCTCAAACTGTTTTGGAGACTCATACTTATACTTATGGTGTGAAGGGAGGTTCTTAGAGGTTGAAGACACCCTCACTGTTACCCCCCTATTGCCCCCACCCCCCTCACTGGGCTGTTGCCCCCCACCCCAGTGTTGCTCCCCCAAACAGACCCGGGTGCAATGGTAATGGAATTAATTTTCAACTTTTTAATGTCACAAATTTTAGCAATTTTTTGATAAAACTTGTTTTTTTTTGAAATTTTTTGTTGTTTTTTAGATTTTTTCAGCCCTAAGGGCCAAGTAACCCCCTCTAGGGCTTGCAAATATGTTTCTGAATAAAATTTTAGATTAAATGGAATGTCTTGCAAAATTTAACAGCCCGAAATTTAGCATATTTTTGATATTTTTTGCCATTTTTTTTCCAATTTTTTAACATTTATAGTCATTATTCAGATTTTTTGAGCCTCAAGGGTCAAAAAGGCGTCCGTTAGGGTTTGATGATAAATTATTGTAAAATTTTTGTCGGTCATGGATTAATTTTCAAATTTTTATTATCAAGTTTTTTCAATTTTTTTTAAAACTTGCAATTTTTTTTGAAGTTTTTTGAAATTTTTTGTCTTTTTTTAGGTTGCTCTAGCCTCAAGGGCCACGGATATTCCTCTAGGATTTGATAATATGTTACTGCATAGTTTATAAATGAAATGGAATGTTCAAATTTTAGATAACTTTTTCTTGTTCCAAGCGTATAGATTTTTATGAGCCACTAAAACTATTTCAGGCTTGAAACATGGATACTGGATAGTCTCTTGAGACAATGCAATGGTTCTTCAGATATTAATATCTTGAGTTTTAGCAAGATTTTGTTAAAATTTGCATTTTCCAAATTTTTTCAATATTGTCATTTTCTGAGTTTAACAACCATTAGTGGCCAACGAAACTTTTCAAGTCTCGGAGATGGGTTACTTGACAGAAATTTTTAGACAAAAAATGGTTTTGATTTTTTTATTGCCGAGTTCAAAACTTGTTTTTTATTTAGCCTTTTTCAGTTTTCTATATGATTTATTTATTAAGGTTAGAAAACTAGAAGTTGCAGTGTCGAATCCAGTCATAGAAGATATTCCTGTCTCCTTTTCTCTCTCTCTCCTCTTTCTGGTTCACGTTTTATCTCTCTCTCTCTTTTTGTTGCTGTTATGTGGCGTAATGTCACCATCTCTGATCCTCATTATCAATGAGTTATAGTTGAAATGTTTTTTGTCATAAATGATCTAACAGGTACTTTTAAGAAGCCATTGTTAATTGCTCTCAAAAGAAATTTGTAGAAATATAATAATCCTGTTTGTCTTATGCAATTTTTCGCTTGGCCGATTTTCCGTCTGACTCATTTGACTTTCGTATTCAGAAACGGGATAAAGAGGTAGCGCCCTGACGACACTAAACCGTGGCTAGCTGTTGACGAAGCCAACTGCTCGCTGGTCGTTTGAGAGCAATTCGCCCGACGTTAGTCGGTTATGTTATGAATTTTAGGGCTGTTTCAATAGTGGTTTTAAGCTATTAATTTTAAGTCTGGTAATTCTTATGCTAATTGCGTGGATTTTCAGTTTGAAAATACGTCTATTGCTTTTGGAGTATTTAGATGCCCAGTGAGCACAGTTTTGATGGTAAAATTTTTTTTGTTGAGAAATATGGCAAAATATTAGAAATTTTTAGCTTCTATTTTTTTCAAAGTTTTTTGTTTTTTCGTTAATCTTGAACAAATTTCTGTAGGGGTCGAAGAGGAGTATTGGTTTCCTTAAGTTTTTTTCTTTTACCGGAAGTACTATTTGTTCAGGCGGCGTTCTGACTTAATAGTGAAAGTGAGTGGAATTGTCGTGTGAACTAACTTTTTCTGAGCCAGAGAAGTTTTTTGTTCATGCGCTGCGTTCAGTGGATGACCTTTTGTTTTTGAAGAGAGTTTTTGATAGATTGGCGCGTATAGTTGACAGTTTTTAGTCATGTTTGGGTCCATTTGGCCCAATTTTTAAACTTGGTTTTTGTAGAAGTAAATTTTGATCGATGTCACATGAATATGCAACCATCTGAAATCGATACCAGAATATTTCTGAGAGCTTAATAATGCGTTTCAAGTGCAAAACTGGCCCATATTTCATTTTGTTAATTTGTTGCTTTTTTTAATTAATTTGTGGTTCCTTTTTGGGTGGTTCCTTTTTTGTGTTGTACCCATTATTGCGCCTTACAGTTAGTGGCATAGAGCCTATACCTCCCCCCCTAAAAATTACCTTAAAGATACTATAATAAGGATTTACAACGTGAAAGACCCAATTATTGCTAGCAGGTGTACCCTAACAGTAACCAAGCTGGTATTTCGCCACCCACTTCAGCTCCAGTAGTTGTGTCGGCAAGAACAGCTGTCTCATTTAATCAACAACAGTTGTCTTCTACATATCAGCCGGCAATTCCAGGCCCATCTGCTTTGTCAGGAATCACACCACGCAATATCGTTAGTCTTGCTGTTGGAAAATTTGAGAGAACCTCATAATAAAGGGCTTCATGAGAATTAGAATAAAGGGCTTCGTTCAAGCAGAAAAGTTCCAAAAATTGATTTAGTTGTTTGAAAACGAAAAGCAATCAGTCTTTCAACATGCATTTTTGCTGATTCTAAGTTGCAGTGTAAATGTTAAATTTCAAAACTATTTTGAATAAACAACATGGAAAAGGTACTGTAATAAAATTAAATAATTAATGTATAAATATAAATAAATTTGACCGTTTCGGCCCATGTTCATGTGAATGCAGTTGGAATGCATTTTTTGGAAATGCAATGGCCTTCATGGAAAAAACTGGTCGAAAAGGTAACTCAAGAAACAATCAACAAAAAAACTTTCTAGTTATTTTTCAAATCCTTTTTGCAGGATCTTAAAGTATGTGAAGTTGTGTTTGTAGAAGAATACCATTTACTGTTTTGTGCACTATTTATTGTGTGATTTTTGGTAGTGTATAGATTACATGACCGCTGATTGATGACAATGAAATTTGGCAAGCGGAAAGCTATTATCTCCTGGCAGCGAAAAAGCGAATGTCGAATTTGATATTATAGCATCGAAGCTTTAAGCGAAGTAAAGTAAACTAACTAGCCCCTCACTAACCCCCCTCTCGTCCAGGTCTCCCACAACCCTGCCCCCATGACTTGACCTTCTACACCGCTTAACCCCCACTCCGCTCACTACCCCCTTAATGCTAGCATCCCTAAGCACCAGCTGGCTACTACCAAAGCCACCCGCTCGCGGTCGTTTGAGAGCAATTTGCCCGACGTTGGTGGTTTTTTTTCGGTCATTTTAGGCGCTTTTTAGGGGTATTAGTATTTTTCATTGTTACAATCTGCGTTGTGTTTTGTTGGCTGCAATTAGTATTTCTATAGGATTGGTGATTTTTTGATATTTTTCAATTTATAATTATTTTTTGCAAAGAAATCCATTAAATTATTTCAATACTTGCGCTTTGTTCAATTGCTTTCGAAGCAAATTTTAAGCATTATCGAAAAGGTGTGTCTTTTTCTGCTTGACTCTTTTCTTCTAGAACATTCTTTCGATTTCAGTTCTCGAGTGACTTTTTCACGCTTTTTTTGATTTTTGAGTAAGTGTTTTGGTAAAATAAATTGGATTTGCGAGAAGACTGTTCATAGCTAGTGTAGATTAGTGGTTGCTTTCCAGTACGCTCATCCAGGAGAACGCGGCTTGGTTCGAACCCCACCCTTGTAAACAGTTTTTGGATTAGAAAAGTTTCTTTAGCTTCTGAATGGATTGCCTCGCCAGTCGTCAGAGATCAGTTCGTCCGACGTTAGTTGGTTTTTGCCTGCTCTGCTAGTAATTTTTGTCCATTTCTTCAAAAAAATACTTCAATTACATAATTGCTCTTGGTGAATCTTCCGGGTCGTGTAACTATTGGTGAGCACGTGGATGTTTGCTTAGTTTTCCTCGAAAAATGGAGAAATCTTACGAATCTGTTGCTTGTTGTATAATGTGTGTTTAGCCGCAGCACCACCACAGACGGTTCCATAATGTCTGTCAAGAGCATTTGGTGGAAATTAGCAACTTGATGAACTTGTTATCAGATTTTCAGTTTTTCGTTTCCTGAATTTTCTCAATTTCGTATTCCTTTATGGAAGCCATTGATTGATTCGATACGGTAGCTCATTTCATGTCAAGGGTAAATTGTTTTGGGAGTTGCAGTTTATATTGAATTCGAAAAAGCTTTCAGATTGTGCCTTTGTGCGCATGCTGATTTTTTTTTTCCATATCATATGTATCAGGAATGCATAATATAGGAATTATATAGGCGTCTAAACGAGAAACTGTTATTGGTTTAAGTCAAATTTTGTTATAAATTCTGGAATCTTCTGGCTATGTTTTCTGAATTTTTGGATTTTTTTGAAGACTTTTGAAGTAATTTTGTTGGTTATTAATAGCCGCCCTCATCTCAGCCGGCTGTTATAGCGCGCCTAATTGTTTACAATTTAAAGAATTTGAATTGAATTGGGGCGCTGTCTTTTTTTAAGATCTGTTCACACATTTTCATGATTTTTGAAGTCAAAGTTGAGTAGTGATTTTGGTCACACCGAAACAGGAAATGGAACGAAAAAGCGAGTGGTTTTGCGGCGTGAATTTTTTTGCTCTAAATTTGAAGTGGAGTGAGAAAACGGTGTTTGAACAAAATTTCGCTAGTGGTTTTTTGTTCACATGCAGCAATTTCACTCTGATTTTTACTGCTTTTTCGATTTTTTGGATCGAATTTTTTTCTAAGTGGTTTTCTCAATCCATTAATAGTTCATTCTAGGCCTAGTTTTTTGTTTGAACCAAATTTCTATTTCTCGCTTATAGTCAGTTCCCAATTCACTCATAGTCAGTTTTTGGTCTAATTGTTTGTCTAATCAATGAAAATTCTTTGAATTGTACGTCAGGACTTGTCCTGCTATGTTTTTTTACTTCGTCGAACAAAAAAAAATTGTTTCGCTTTACCTCATTTTGCAGCTTTTTCAACATTTTACGTGAAATCTTTTCTGACTTTTCTAGGCTATATTCTCTCTTCTCTCATTCTGCTAAAAAAGTGATTTTGAACATCAGTTGCCCAGCAAAGCAATTCAAAATGAACAGAGTCAGTATAAAAATTGAAGTCAGAAGTAGAAACGGGATAAACCCATAAAGCCCATTTTTAGATGCCCGCTATTTGAACGTCGTTCCTATAAGTCTTAGTTACCGTCTCTAATGCTTATTGATAATGATAATAGCCCCTGTAACCTCTCTCCAAGAAACAGAAGTATGTTCAACTACGAAATGCCATCAAAATAAATTGGACTTAAAAATGTTTTTGTACAAAAGTCTTTCTTTTTCAATATCTATTCTTTCAATCCCAATCATGCTGATTGGAATCAACGGCGGCTATTTTCCGGCAATCTGCCGGGTATTTTTTCTGCCAGACAGCAATCGCTGAATGAAATTTAACCTTTCGACTACAACGAGAAAATTGGTTGAACCGAAATTCAAGTGGTTTTTTCTGCAATTTGATTCCTGCCTTCAACATTTTTTTTCGAATCCCGGACGTTTCACTTTCTATTTTTTGCCAGTTTCTTGACTTTGAAAAGTCTTTAAATTGTAGTTCAGGACAGTGTCTGCTATGTTTTGACGACCCAATTGGAGAAGTGTCTTTTAATATAAATTTAAGAGAAATTTCAGGCAGAAAATGCAATGCGTGAAAACTGGCTTGAATAAAATTTCTTTAAGCGAGCGAAATTCACGGCTTTATAAGTTTTTAACTATTTTGTTGGTGTAGAAGTTTGATTGATATTATATTGATTTTAGGGGATATTTTATTAAGAGTTTTTAGGTTTCTTGTAATAATATGAGTTTAATGTTAATCTGGAGTTTTATCAGGTGTTTTGCTGATATTTAGCCAAATTTAGCCTTTTCCGGCTATTGTTTTTTTTACTGACTTACATAGGAGTTAAAAAGACGCTTTTTTTGTGAGTTTAGATACAAAGTGAGTGCAGTTTGTTTTACTTTTATCAAACATTTTTTGGAGAAATATGAAAAAAATGAGAAAATTTCAAGTTTCTCTTTGCAGTTTTCATCTATAATCGTAGAAATGTTTCTTAGCCGGTTATGACTTGCCTAAAGTTATGCGAGCTTTTTGCTACTCTTATTTGCTGAAATAATTTTTCTGGTCTTATGTGCCCTTTCTATATAAAAAATTTGTTACTTCTAGATTTTTCATCCAAGGTGTTTTTAAGAACTTATTTTTTCATGAATTCACTGGAAGTTTTTCTTTAAAATTCTCATGAGTGGTTTAAGTAGGTAAAAGTTTTTTCCAAGTAGTTGTTCAAGTCGTTTCGGATTTCTTCCGGCTGTGCTTTATTTTTCCGTCTGACGCTCTTTCGTGTAACGTTTTTCGCCGCCGCAATTTTCAAATAAGCAACTTTGATTATCATCTCTTATTTAACTGCTTTGTTGCTGCCCTTATCTGCGTGGCGTTACTTCTAAAACTGAATTGCGCGATAAGTATTTAAAAGCAAAATTGATTTACTTCACCCCTAAGTGACTTTTTAACACCAGTAAGGTCACGTACTGGTGCTTTTGTTTTTCATTCAGACTTCTGGAGATTTCAAGTAATTTTATCACTTGCTCTTAAACAAAGTTTATAGCAATTATATTAGTCCTTTGAACTTTTAATGCGATTTTTTGCTTGATTAATTTTTCGTCGGACCCTTTTAACTTTTCGTCCTCAAAAACGGGATAAACTCGGAAAGTCCGGAGGGCATTGAGTGGCGAAGTGTCTCTTAGAGCTTTCCGCCTTACTGGTTTCTTAAGTATGCGATTCACCAGAAATGTTTTGAGGAGACAGTTCATGGTGTGTGATGGGTGGTCTTTAATCTTAAAAGTTTGTCTCCCCTCAATCACCCCCAACACTTCCCCCGCTCTGCTTTTGAGATGTTTGTTCAATAAGCTGCGGCAGTTATGAATTGCTGTATTTTTTGCTTAATGATAAATATCTTGAAAATATTTTAATTAGGCTAAGATTTACTTCAAGCTACCAACAATTGTAAGGCGAATTAAATGAAGTTAGAAATGAAACAAAAAATAAAATGGAAAAAAGTTCTGTATTAAAAAAATTTTTCTCAGAATGGTTTGGCGTGTTACAACACATCGTAGAAATTATCAGTAATCTGAACTGTTGAAGAGTAATTACGCGGAGCGAACCAGAGAAATTTTATTTGAACAATCTGTGTCACGCATTTGTGAAATAGTTAGGTCCAGTTTTTGTTCCAATTCAATCAGGGTTTTCACCATTCCTGGCGAGACCAATCTTTGTGTGAATGATGTTCCTTCCAGGATACTTCATTGAATAACAATAGCAATGTGGGCAATGCAAAAGTGGCGATCACCTCATCAGCAGCACTAGCAACAAGTGCATCAACCTCCAACCTCTCATCAGCTGTGGGGGGATCAATCGGGCGAAAAGTGAAAAGAACTGCAATAGTTGAAAGACATTCAACGAACCCAAATGTTACCGCCCCAACAAACAATGTAAGTCTATTTGTTAAATGAAAGAAGCGACAAAAATACGGAGGGAAATGTGATAGGTAACATTTTTTCCGGTCATCTTCCGGCATTTTCGGTCATCTTAGTCAAATTCGCGCGCACACTTTCTGTCCAACGGGATAATAGTTCAAAACTGAGTAGACTACAAATAGTCTAGTTGTTAAATGAAAGAGTCTATCTGTTAAATAGACTACAAATACACTGTACTCAGTTTTGAACTAATATCACGCTGGACAGCTAAAGTGCGCGCGCGAATTTGACTAAAAGTGCTAATTAACTTCTATAATAGGGCAATGTTAATCTTGAAAGATTTTTTATCATCGATCCTAATTTCTTTGCAAATTAGTAGATATAATGGCATTGTAGTTGCGATCAAAACACTGAATTTTTAAACTAATAAGTTCTTGTAAATCCAAGTCTTAATTAGTTTCCGTTCTGATACTACAGTATACTCAATTGACAGAATCCTTTTTTCTAGTTATGATTCAGAGTTTGGTTATAGGTTGCAAAGAGTACAGTTGCACCCAGCTTGCCGGCTGTCAAGGTCAAACAGTCGTTCCGATGAAGGTCAAAAAGCTGAGATTTTAAAAAAATCAGGCGTGATGTTATGAAGATCTGATTGTCGAAAAGAAAAATTGTCGATTAGATCAATGAAGCTAAGCGGGATGAAATGTCAAGAAACAATTTGTCAAAGTATTCGGTAGACATTTTCCACAGTCATCAACGTTAAAACTCGTGCTAAATCGGGAAACTATTTGCTAAATTGGTGCCTTTAAAAGATGCCTAACCAAGAAATGTAACTTGCCACTTTCAATATTTTTACTTTGTTTAATCCTGATGATTTTGTAGACTCAAGTTTGTGTTTGTCTTGATTTGAATTGGTTGCAATTTGGACTGTTTGTAATTAATTTCCAGCCTCGTATTTCTGAGATTGTATATAATTGTGATCAATAGTTTGTATAAATTTAGTTTTGGAATTTTTTTAGTGAACCAAAAGTCCGAATGGAAGATGAGTCCTTGTTTCACGAAAATTCAATCGCTCTTAAATGAAGTTTAAGCTAAATATTTGGATCAGGTTTAATTGCTCTCGAACGAAGTTGGAAGCAGTTATTGCAAGCGTGTGCGTCTTTTTATAGCTGTAAGCTGAGCGGTGCTATATTGCGGTGATCTTGGTTATTTACAATTCAAAGAATTTGAAATGTACTGGGGCGCTGTCTTTTTACGACTCAAAGAGGAGAATTGGAGAAGTCCTTTTTAAAAATCAATTTTATTGGAGTGATTTTTGAAGCGGGAAATGAAACGCGCGAAAAAATTTGGAGTGATTTAAAAAAAAGAACACGTAAATTCCTGAAATGATATATAAAAATACATCATACAGGTAGTGTATGTAATTAATAAACAAACAGAAAAAGTTTTTAATTGCTCTCAAACGAAATTTGTAGCAATTATATTAGTCCTGTCGGTCTTTTATGCGATTTTTCGCTTGACCAATTTTTCGTCTGACGCTTTTGACTTTTCGTCCTCAAAAACGGGATAAAAAGGTAGCGCCCAGCGGGCATAAAGTGCTCTTAGATTATTTCAGCTCTGTTTCAGCTCAAACTGTTTTGGAGACTTATACTTATGGTGTGAGGGGCGGTTCTTAGAGGTTGACACCCCCCCCCCCCCCCTTGTTGACCCCCACCCCCACTATTGGCTCCACCCCCCCCCCCCACCGCGCTTTTGCCCCCCGACCACCCAGTGCTGCGCCCATCAGCCCCCGGTGCACCCCCCCTCCCGTGGCTAGCTACTGAACAAGCCAACCGCTCGCCGATCGTTTGAGAGCAATTCGCCCGACGTTAGTCGGTTATGTTTTGAATTGTGAACACCAATAATTGAAATGCTAGATAAATAGATAGATTATTAAATACATAGGTAGGAACAGCACACATCATGAACTAAATTTCAATTCACCCCACGTTAATTGGCCAAACGGATCCTTGTTTTTTTCTAAAAAGTGAGCTTTGTATATTTTTTGGCAGTTACAGAAAATTTTGACAAGGTTTCATTCGCCCTCAAAATTTTATTATGATATCTTACACCACTATTGATCACCCCCTGCTCAATGTATTTAGTTCTAGCAATGATTTCATTTACTAATTTTCTCGTCCGATTGTGAAAATAAAAGTTCGCCGTTGGTAATGGAATGCCAGAAATAATTTTAATTGCTTGCTTTTTGTAAAAAATTTGTCTGGTGTATAGTGCAACCCTTTTTCTCTTAACATTCGAACAGTTAATATGTTGTTCATCAGTTTAAGATCGTGAGATGAATCAATTTTTTTACGATTGTAGCAAGCTTTGACTGCCCAGTTTAATTGTTTTTCGAGAGTTATAAGATTCTGAGATAATGAGCACAGAAGTACTGCTGGATATTGCAGGTGACTTATAACAAGAGAGTTAATAAGTGTTTTTTTGAAGCCGCCAGGAACGCAGTTCCGTCATGTATAGATTGATTTTATGCCTTGTGCCATACTTCGTAAAATATTTTTTACCTCGGATTGAAAGGTGAGTTTTTTATCAATTGTAACCCTAAGATATTCCGTTTTTTCTTTAATTTTTTGTCCATCAATTGTAACTGACATATCTTTAGATTCTGCTGAGCCAAAAATATTGATTTCCGTTTTGTCAGCATTGAGCCTAAGAGAATTTCTATCAAAGTAATTAACCAATTTTATTTTACATCCTTTTCAAGAATTTCGAGACTATCTTGAACCTTTTTTTCGGAGGAGAAAATGACCGTGTCATCTGCATATTGAACTATATTAGAGACTACATTGAATCGCAGGGCTTTAACGTAAATATTGAATAAAAGGGGACCAAGAACCGTACCTTGCGTAACCCCTCTGATTAATTTCAACCAGTCCGATTCTACATTGTATACTTTGACACAGTGAAACCTATCATTAAGAAAACTTTTGATAATGTTCTTGGCTCAACCGGTAAAACCCAAGGCTTCAAATTTTGCGAATAAATTCTCGTGGTCAGTCGAATCAAACACTTTTGATAAATCAAGTAAAAAGGCTGCTATATGGTCTTTTTTTTATCAAGTTTGCATCGAATTGTTTCTGTTCAATATACCATTGCGTCTATCGTAGAATAATTTCTCTGGAACGCAAATTGCGATTTGCTGTAGATATTGGCTTTGTGAAGATATTCTTCAATTTGCTCTTTAAGTAGTTTTTCAAAAACTTTTGATAAGGCAGTCGTTAAAGAGATATGTGTATAGTTTAATGGATTGTCAATATCACCCTTTTTAAATAGAAGAGTGATGCGAGCAAATTTTAGTTGCGAAGGAAAATGTTCGGCTTTACAATATTCGTTAAAAAGAAAACACAACGGTTTAGCCATTTCTGGTGCTCCTAATTTAAGTGCCTAAGCAGGCAAGTTAGAAGAACCCAGTGGTTTATCTTTGTTTAAGTCTTTGTTTGTTTAAGTTTGTTCAGAAGCACTCTTAGGCATTCATGGCTGGTTACAAATCTAAAAGAAAAATTGAGAGGAACCGAGTGGTGGTTTTCAGCCTGATATTTTCTATCATTATTATTAAACTTAAAAACCCCTAATTGATTAAAAACGTAGTTGAAGTGATTCGCAATCTTTTGTTTATTCATGAGCTATTTTTAAGCAGTCGACTTAGGTTGCTGTTCTTTTGAAGTTTCTAATTTCATTAATAACATTCCATTTTTTTCGACTGAACAATATTTTCAAAAGTTTTGTATAGTATTTCTATGTCTTTTAATGAGTAAAAAATTCCAATCTGAGTTTTAAATCGTTTTCTGAAATGTTTTTATATCTAAATTTGACTTATCAGAAACCAACTTGTACTAACGGTTGATTTTTTAGTGAGTGTTAAATTTAGAAGCGAGAGTGTTACCATATGGTCAGTTTTGATCAAGGTATCAAAAATGTAAGTTTTGTTTATCGTTATTGATCCATCCGTTATAATATAATTAATGTTCCTTTTTTGTTTCCTATTCTAGAGCCTTGTGACACGTTATTGATATTCAAATAGTAAGGAACAACAACTGTATCAAATTTTGAACGATCTGATTGGTCCCATTATTTCAAATTATAGTCTCCCATTAATATTACCGGCTTGTTTTGAGTTACCGCCCGATCAATTCCTCTGGCTAAGTTTTCAAGGAACTCGTTAGCAAACTTTTTATTGGGACAGTAAGAAAGATTGATCATAAGTTTTTACCTGGTTTTTAGGTGAGTAAATTGTACCCACATGCTTTCACAATTTTCATTCATGTTCTCAATGTCGTACGCAATTTTGCGTTCAGTGTTTTTGGTATTAGCAACATTAAACCACCACTTTTCTTCGCTTCGCTTCTGTCATTTCTCAAACAGTTCAAATCACTTTTCTATTTCAAATAGAGTCGGATTTGAAAACGTATTTAACCATGTTTCAGTGAAGCCATATATGCAATTAAGTACGATGTCATTGACTAGATGTTTTATTTCGATGAATTTTGTATTTAAACTCCGACAGTTTAGATGTAGTATTTTTAGATTTTGGGATAGTTCCTCACGCATTTGTGAAAAATGTCACTGTTTTTAAAAATTTCACTGTATTTAAAGCAGTGACATAAAATTTTGCTGATTTTGCTGATTTTGCAGTGACTTTGGTGCTGATTTTGCAGATTTTGGTGCTGAAAAAAAGTGAAGAGTGGAGCGAAAAGAGTGATTTTTGCTCATACCGCTGTTTTTTGAGAGAGCGAGAAATTGATATCAGAAAAAACTTTCTCTAAGCGAGCGAAATTTTTTTGTTCACGTGCGGCTTTTAAAAGCAGTTTTTTTTGCAACTTTTGATGGTCATGAGTTTTGAGTATGATATTGTATTAATTTAAGGATTGTTTTGATAGGAATTGAAGGTTTCAAGTGGTCAATTTGAGTTTAAGGCTAATTGGGAGGTTTTTGAAAGGTTTGCTGATTTTTAGACGAATTTTAATGATTTTTTACCTGTTTTTTACTGCTTTAGGTGGTATTGGAATAGAAGCGTGTTACCTCAAGAATTTTCAGATACCATTTGATTAAAATTTTGGCAAAAATCATTTTTTCTTTGGAAAATTGAGAGAAAATTTAAGAAATTTTAAACGGTTTTTTTGGTAGTTTTTCTTTTTTTTAAACAATATACAAGGTTCTTAGCTTATTATAACTTGTCCATTGGTTTGCGAGCTTTTCTTTGCTCTAATTGCAAAGGAACTTTATTCGGCTTTGTTTCCTTGTACTATGAAAAAACACTCATTAAGTTTTTTTTGTTCAATTTGTTTTGAATGCCGTTTCTATTGTTCCTTAACTTTTTTATGACATTTTTGGGGGTTTAGGGTTCACAATAGCTGTTCTAGTTGTGCAGTCAAATATATGGGCAGTTTTTTCCTTTGAACTGATTCCGGAATTCTTCCGGCTATGTTTTTTTTAAAGAGCTGTTCACACATTATAATGATTTTAGAAGTCAAATTGGAGTAGTGATTTTGGTCACGCCGAAACAGGAAGTGGAGCGAAAAAGCACGTGTTCTTGCGGCTTGATTTTTTTGCTCTAAATTTAATGTAGAGTGAGAAAACGGTGTTTGAACAAAAGTTCGCCTTGTCGCTAGTAATTTTTTTGTTCGGCAATTTGACTTTGGTTTTTACTGTTTTTGCGGCAATTTCACTTTGGTTTTTACTGTTTTTTGATTTTTTGGATTGGACTTTTTCTAAGTGGTTTTCCCAATCCATTCGTAATCCGTTCTAGATCTAGCTTTCTGTTTAGTCAATGAAAATTCTTTGAATTGTACGTCCGGAGTTGTCCGGCTATGTTTTTTTGGCCTTCCGACGCTCTTTTTTGTTTTAAATTTGTGCACACAGCCAGGCTGAAAAGTCAAATTTTCTGAATGACTTCTCTCACTAATGGCGTTTGGGCGTGTTACGCCATTTCTCACTTTCTTATGCAAAATTTTTTTGCGTGATTAGATTTTGATTAAAAGTGACTTTCCTCACTCAATAAAAAGACTTTTGCACTAAAAAACTCAAGTTTAGTTTGAATTGGTTTAAGGTCAAAGGAACTCATATGTGCAGTAAAGGTCCCTAGTAAAAGAGTTCTGCGGAATGAATTTTAACAAGCTTTATTAATTTATCGCTGAATGTTTTTTGCCTATTTTTTTGAGCGGCCTCGATTTTCAATTCAGATCTGTCTGTTTCTATCTCTATTGTACATCACGCAGTTCTTTTCTTTCGCAGCTATTCCGGCAATCTGCCGGCTATGTTTTGCAAAATGTTTGCTTGACCGTACTCGTTCCAGAACATTCGTTCGATTGCACTTCGTAGGTAACATTTTTACGCTTTAATTTTTGAAAATTTGGATGAATGATTTGGATTGCGTGCGTTCTGAAATTAATTCTGTTGCCAAAATAAAACCAATTCTGACAGGTGATGGGACATTGTCCCTACAGGGTAGTGGAGAAGGTCCACGACTCTCCCGGGAGTTCACGCGTTTGAGAGCAATTCGCGAGATGTTAGACGGTTATGTTAAATATTCCTCACTGATGTTTTCATCAGAGTCATAAAAACCGTTAACTATCACCGGCAAAATAACCATATTTTATGAAAAGGAATATTGTCAAAGTCATTAAAAGCATTAGATATCAAGTTAACATGAGTAAAGTTCACCACTGCCTATAACAATTGTTATTTATGAGACTGAGAATCAATACAAAATAACAAAACGGGGTTAACGTTTGAGTTTTTCATAGATAATTAAATCTTAAAAACCATTAGCTATTAGCTGAATGGAATAAAAACAAAAAATACCTAAACAAAAAACTTATTTTTGTGGCTTTTAGTCTACTGATGATCTCAAAAGTTTTTTAAACAAATGCCTTTCGATTTATGCCTTTCGGGCAAAACAGAATAGATCCAATAAATGTATTTCAAAATTTCAGTATAGTTTTTACAGTTTGATTTTTATTTTTTATATGATCCTGTAATTTTTTATTTTTGCTCGGTTTAATTGCTCTCGAACGAAGTTAGAAGCATTTATTGTAAACGTGGGTATCGAGTGACTTTTTCATGCCTGATGTTCTCATTTTTTAATGATTTCTAGTTGATATCGTTCTTATTTAAATTTGTCGCTATTGTCAAAGTGATCACGAATAAAAGACGTAGATCCATTGTAGCTTAGTCAGCCGCTAGGCGAAATTGAACACTTTAATTGTGTTTTATTGATCTAAAAGTTCTAATTAACTATTACGTAACTTCTTTTCAAAGATAAAGATCAGTTTTTGACCTTTATATTTGATCTTTGTTCTAAGTAGTCTTAGTTAACAGTTTTGTTGATACTGATATTAAGTCCTGCGTCATCTCTTTAAGAAACGGAAGTTTTCTGACTGCGAAATCAAGTCAAAATAGATCGCACTTGTGCAACGTTTTGTACAACAACCATTTTTATTTCAGTTGCGCTGTTCTTTCACTCCCAGAGGTAGTGAAATCTAGCTGTAGTTTTAGCTTTTCCCATTTCTCATATCACTTAAAAAATAGTTTTAGCCCTTTCCGTATCTCTACGTTAACTTCGGGTGTCTAAGTTATGCTCCTTGTCTTAAAACCCACCGTCGGCTATTCAATTCGCAGCTATTATTAACTAAATTTCATATTCTCTAAGGAAGCCTAGAGAATATGAATATTTGATCAAGGTCTGATTTTAATCACCGGGCAGATTAACAAATACAACATTTGCATAATTTACAGAACTAGTAACATTGATGGGTCCAAGTGGGCCCGTGAGAAATTTTGATGTGCTGACTACCCAATTCAGAACAGAATGATTCGATCCATTCAAATAGTAGAATTCATGTTGGTTATCCCTAACGCTCGCACTAAATAAAGATAATTTTAGCTTAAACAACCTAAGTTACCTTAACTGTTATGGTAGATTTGCCTTTCCTTAACTTAGATTAACTAAGACTAACTTTACCTGAACTTTACAGCTGCTATATCTATGATAGATAAAATGGGTAAAAATAAACAAAATAGTTTGTAATTAATTGAACTAATATTTTCCTAGTTTGACCAACAGGTTTACCGAGCAATAACATGGAGTAAATGGGACATTTTTTTACACCAATGTTCCCGTACTTTTTGAGATTTGGCTACAGGCAATTTCCGACATGAAACGCAAAGTTTACCTTAAATATCCCAATATTTGAAAATTCACCAAATCTGCACAATAAGAAACTTGTATTGACTTTACAGTTATTCACGTGATGATTTCAAATGTTTAAAACAAGGGCAAATTTAGTAAAAACATGAAAAAACATGACTACAATTTTTCATTTCACAGGTTTGATGGAAATGGTGTCCCTTTTGACATTGGGACATATATCTATTTATCTCTCTATCTCTCTATCTATCTATCTATCTATATATGTATATGTA